>NC_068368.1:1438713-1576213 GCF_020536995.1 Dreissena polymorpha | reverse complement strand
AAGTGTTTAGTGTTTTAGGATGATTTTATGTTTGAGTCTCGCTAGGGACATGCTCTGACGTTACCGGTTGCCTGTCCAAGATAGCTACATCGTTGGGGTAACATTTGTGGTACTGTCGAGGGTTCAGCATAAAGAATGTGACTCGAAAATAAAGATGCTCTCTAGTACAGAATGTTCAAAAATTGCTTTTCCTAATAACAATGGGTATGCTTATATCATACAAAAACGTTACACATTTATTTGTTATGCTTTGTATAAGCAGATGTTCGCCTATATAATTAGTGATTCTTGATTATCAGGATCGTAGTTTGAAAGGGATGTACGTAAGGACTAATTTAAAATTACTTTTTAATACATTTGCAAAACCAATCATTTATATAACGAAAATTTCTGCATGAACATAATTTCGCTTATTATTTTTCTGACAATTAAAAGACACACATGCTTCTACAACCAAAAGTGTTGAATATCACGTTCTTTGATACACAATTTAGTGAAAAAAGGTTCCATTTGAATTAAACCGATATGTCAGCGGAGTAAATGTTTAAATCATGTTGTTTTAAGCGTGCCGGTATGTAAATGTTTTGTACCATATAACTTTTTATTTAACTTTGTAATAAGAATCTTCTGTTGTGTTAATAACTTCATGTTTGTTAAATCTGTCGTTTTGTAATAGAAAAATTCCAACGTTATGGTTCTTGCTTTCCGTATACTCATATATTAATTGAAACACATGGATTGCATAGCGGACTTTTCAACAAGGGAAATACACGTGACAAAAGTAAGCCTTTTATTTATTTCCATACTCTTTTTTTCATATCATCTGATCAGGTGTTGAGTGTTCTTCTTTCCAACGAATGATATTCACTCAGAGCTCCAGATAAGGGTCGTATTTTCGTAATTACGAATTATTTTCAAGTCCGTTACGTATTTATTTTAAAATCTTGTCGTACCATTAAGAATTACAAAATCAAGTTACGAATATTATTTTTACATCGGTTCGTATCGATTTTTATTGAGTTCTTTTCGCGTATTAAAGATCTTTGCGGTGCTTATATAGAATGGTTATCGGGTTTGTTTAACAAAGCGCATTTTTTCCAATAAAAGCAGCGTATACAGTCTATCTGTCAAAAAACAATGGCGGCGCCCAGAAAGCGTCCTAAAAAACTGCAAAGCGTCCAAAAACACGCTTTTAACATATTGTACGCAAAGTGAGCCAAAGTTAAATGTTTAGAAAGACATTATAAAAAAGATCTTATACGATGTTGTATGTTCAGTTGCCGACACAGTCGGAAAAGCTAAACAAAAATGCGACACGACGGGTCCAAACTTAAACACAAAACAAAACATTGAACGAGTGGAAGGGACAAGTCCCGTGGCTAATCGTTGAAAAGATTGAAGGGGAGACCCGTTTTAAATGTGAAATATGTAAAAATTCATCTAAGGCATGCAATCTAAACACAGTTTGGGCATATGAAGGTGTTGGAAAAATAAAATTGTATAATACTGAAAAGACACTGTTGAACTCGTATAAATAAAGTTGCTAGTATGTTTATTTTGATTTTTTTTTGCATGAAAATAACCATTATTATTTATTTTTAGGTCATTTAGAAAAAATAAGAATTATTTTCCAAAACTTGAAGTAACGTTAAGAATAAAATTTCAGAGTTAAGAATTCTTTTTGAAAATCTGGTAGTAATTTAAGAATTTCACAAAACCTTATCTGGAGCTCTGTCACTCATTGTGGATGCCATGCAATTCAATTTTATATTAGTGGCATAAGTCATACATCTCTATTATAATCAAAATACATGCGCATATGTAGAAAGTTATCGTTGGCAATGTTGTCCAGGACTAAACATTACATAACAACTATATTTTATATCACTTAATTGATTTAAAACCCTAAAATAATATGCAAAAGAAACGACAAATGTATTGGTTGGTAGTCACTGGTTCTTGCTGTAGGACTAATGGTAAAAAATACACCATATTTATATGAGAATACATATATTTTAGTAGATAGGACGTGATGTACATTCAGTGACGCGCATCATACGTTACGTCTCGTCATGCCCATTTAAATTGCAACAACTAAAAAGATAATTTAAAACATTATACGGTTGTTGTCTAGGCTCAGATTGAATATTGTATCCAGATGTCTGCCATTTTAATCAGTTAACATACGTGACGCTATAGAGAAGTACAGCCGGTTATATAATTCAAACATTAAAATGTTGTTGCGTATTTTGGTAAATCATGATCTCTGCTGGTTTTGTTATATATATATATATATATATATATATATATATATATATATATATATATATATATATATATATATATATATATATATATATGTGTGTGTGTGTGTGTGTGTGTGTACATTTATATTTATATATATATTATAAACATAAAAAACACTTTTTTCAACGAAGATGCTCATTGATTAAAATTACAAAACTTATTAAGGTCATCGGCCTTGTGATATGCTCGAAACATCGACACAAATATCCTTGTCCAGTACATTAGAAAGTTGTGTATAGCAATCATGAAATACAATTAGACTCATTTAAAAGAAGCAAAACATCTGTATGTATACGTATCCCCTAATACTACTCATATTATCTTATACATCTTCGTTAAGATAACACAGCTTCACACATAAAAAAATCGCGTCTATTGCATGCTTTAGTCGATCCTATAAATATTTCGTTTCGTGTATACTTTAGTTTCTTTGGAAGGCATAATTGAAATGAAATATACTTTTATAATGTAGTTGATGTCCAATGGTATAAAAATATATTGATTTAACTGCTTCAGTATTCATATAAAAAAATTTTTTTAATAAATAAAAAAAAAAAATAAAATAAATATTATAATATTTGGTAAATAAAATAATATAACTTAACTGTGCATCTCGATTTCGATATTTGAAAAAAAAAGAGAATACATACTTATCAGGAAGAAGGCCACGTTTCCGCACATCATGGCTCAAAGGACCATTTGCGACAGGTCCAACTTCCGGTTTGGGATTATACCCCCTAGAGCACCTAATTCATCCCGATGGATTCGAAATTTGCGAACCCACACAGTTCGTATGTTGCTTTGACCTCTGACTTAATCACATAACTATCAACCCTTTTTACTCGAATGAAGTTATTATTTGTGAACAATTTTATGATAACTATCAACCCTTTTTACTCGAATGAAGTTATTATTTGTGAACAATTTGAGGTAGCTTTTGTACTTTCTTATTTGAGTGGGATTTCTACAATGTTCTAGATCAGGATAACACATTTGCGACTAAGCTGCTACAAAAGCAAGAGCATCATTTTCATCTAAAGTTTTTAATATAACTTTAGCTTGTCACTAAAGTATAGAATGCATTTCAAATCCATGCCGTTCTTCAGATGTGATTCTTGAAATAAAACTTTCGTAAAGGAAGAGGTAATGAGTGTTTAAAGTCGGGCCGTCAAATTCGAACGCACCTGCACGGAGATTTTTAGTATATTTTCAGTCGCATTTATTTATTGTTATTTTCAAATGGTAAATACTGATTTGAACAGCATAGTTATGACGTGCGTACGTCATTATTATCGCGTGCGCACGTCATAGCTGTTTAATCCATTTAAAGTGATATTATGGGCATTTTTCACTGTTGAATTGAGCTGAAAAGAATAAACAGGTCAAACGAGTTAGTTTAAATGTGGTTACTGACCAATTATCTGCAACTCATCTTGCTACCAGTTGTTTATAAAAATATATTTTATATTCGATATCTTACGTGACTCACCCAGTCTTCTAAGCCGAAATGATCCGTAAAACATAATTGTGTCTTTGTGTCGTATGAACGAATCTGCACTAAAACTAAATTTAGGTTCACATCGTACATGCATGACCAGTTGTCAAACGAAAGTACGGTTGATATTCAAATGCATTTTTTTTCTTTTTCCGGGATATTGTTTTAGTATGTTGATGCTGCATTAACACATATAAGTGTATATGAAGTGAAAAAAAAATAAACAACGGTTGCGATAGACACCTATAAACTGTTAGATGCCCATAATATCACTTTAAGCAATTAGTCATTTTTTTTACTGTATCCAAATATTTTAAGAGAAAAAGCATTTACACACCATTTTTTTATATCGATTGACAATCTCTTGTTTCCATATTTGGGAGCATGCATGCATACATTACATTTTCAGTCGCGTTAATTGAAGAGACATAATCAATCTAGATCGAATGGTCGACAAAAATACATCATTCTCGTCAATAAAAACACCACGACAGAAATCAGCCACCATACTCAACATTTTGTCAACAGCACGTACAGTGAGATTATACAAACAAAATTGAATGTCTGATACAGATGTATACCTGGCCATATCTTAACGTTAACGTGTTTACATTGGAAGAAATGTGAATTAAGAAGGATATTTGATTTCGAATTAAGGTAGGCTAAATATATCGGAATTGATTTGCAATGTACTCGTATATTAACTTATATGCGTCCTTCTATAAAGAGCATAAAACAGATAAAGCGATAGCAATAACAATTGATTTCCAACATAATGTTGGATAGGATATAAGCGATGCATGGCAAATAAAACAATCTTATAATATTTATTTATCCGGTCCAACAATATTTATTTTGCCTTAGAACATAACACACGTTATCCGCATATAGATCTACTTTAATTTATTTAACAAAAAATTTGCCAACGAAATTCTGGCAGTTACATAAAAAGTGTAACTCGTTTAGAAATTAATCTAGGCTGACAGCTCTCTTGACAAACGTCCCCTGCGGCAATAGTATTACGTTGTGAAACGTTCAAACTGCTGGCCTTATAAAAAATAAATTAATTATATATATGCATAAATATTCTAAAATGATTAGCATAATAACACATATGTTATTTTTAGATGATCCATTGGCCACATTTATTTTATTCAACTTTATTACAAGATATTTATTTATCTTTCAACACATTTAAAACTGACATGTCTGATTACTAAACTTGCATGTAAAAAATGTGGGATATCTATTTTTATTATTATTAGCATAATAACCCATATGGTATATGTTTGATATCCAACTTTTATTTAAACTTATTTATCGTACGATTACCGTAAGTCGACCATGACCTTATTTCGACCACTTTGTTTACATTAAGAACGCGGCCATTTTGGATGACGTCACACGCAAGTGCTCCGAGTATTTTGATGAAGTGACATAACTAAGCTTATAAACAAAAACAAATAAAATCAAAATGAGGAAAAAACATGTAAAATTGCATTTCAAAATAAAAATTTAACTAAAATTACACAAATTTATCTATATCCCATACATTTTATTGGTCCTCTTTATTAAATTCCCACAAAAATTGAAATGTGAAGCAGACGATCTTAACATAACACTTTCATTGACAGCGCTTCATATCGGAAATTGTAGTTAATCGTAGTAAATTTAAGGCAAAGCTTTTTTTATTAAATTGGTTTTCAGACCTCTTCATAATAGTGATTTGTTTTACTTTTTTTTCTTTTAAGGCTTATCCAAAACGACTTAAACAGACAAAGAAACACAGATTGTACTCCCCAACAGCTTTATCAAATGCTTAAAAGCTAGTAAAAAAAGATGGTGTCTCTGTAAGAAAAGCGGCTGCCTTGTTCAACGTCCCAAAAACCACTCTAAGAAATAGAACTGCTGGAAGGGTCAATGTTAACATTATGTCTGCAGGAGCTTTGCCTTTGTTTACCTATGAGGAAGAAAATAAATTGGTTGAACATTTAAAAAAAAATGGCTGAATATGGCTATGGGTATACCAGGAAAGAGTGTATAGACATTGCATCTGACTACGCCGTTCAGTAGGGTAAAAGAACGAAGGATAACCCCCTGTCTCTAAAGTGGATTTATGTTTTTTTAAAGCGCTGGCCAGAACTCAAAGTTCTCAAACCAAGAGCCCTTGATCATGCTCGAGCTAAAAGGGCCTCAAGGGAGACCATCTCGAATTTTTATCACAACCTCAAAGAAACATTAACAAAATATGAAATGACTGATAAGCCCCACCTGATCTACAACATTGATGAAAAGGGGGTAACAGTAAATCACAAACCACCATTCATGGTAGCCGGTGCTGATTACTGTCCTTCATCTGTCACTTCTGGAAAAGGGAAGGGCAGACAATCATAATAATTGGATGCGGTAATGCAGCAGGTCAAGCTATACCCCCATTTTACATTTTCCCTGGCCAACGAATGAAACCTGACTTGTTGAATGGTGCAGCTTCAGGCTCTAATGGTACAGTAAGCGAGACCGGATGGTCCAATGGTTGCGTTTTTCGCACCTACTTAATGCAGCATTTCCTGAAGTTCACCCCAAGATCTAGTGACCAGAAGAAACTAATGAAACTTGATGGCCACAAATCACATGTGTCAGTTGGTTTGACAGAATGTGCTCTGGAACACAACATCATCATATTTGTCCCTCCCCCTCATTGCAGCCATATCCTTCAACCATTAGATATCTGCTTTGGACCGTTCCAGAAGATGTATGACAGCCTCTGCCATCGACTAATGCGCCAAACATCAGCTGTCATTACACGCTACAATGTGTGTGAGGTCGCATCAAAGGCGTACATGAAGTCAATGTCTGCTTAAAACCTTACTTCATCATTTCGCCGTGCAGGCATATACCCGTTTAATGAAGACGCTGTCCCCAGCCCATATCTTATCCCAGTTTTTCAGCACACCGAGACAGAAACTTCAGACAGCCAGAAAACTGTTGAAGGTGGGATACAAGTTGATGGTGTAGACATGTTTGTACAGAAAGAAAGAACATTATAGAAAACAAAAAGTGGAAATTTGGCAAAAGCTAGAAATACAAGGAGCAAAATAGTGGCCGGTAAAGAAATATCAGGCGAGGTCTTGAAACAAATGACGGAACATACAGATAAACAAAACAAGAATAAACCAAACAAAACTAAGAAAGCTACCAGTAATGAGGCCGGCAGTTCATCTCCCCAGCCTGGTCCCTCTAAAGTGAACACTATTTCTGACAGTAGTGACACTGAAAATGTAGAGGACTTGTGTTGCCAGTGCAAACGATTTTCCCCTGAAGCTGTCAGGCACAATGCTTCAATAATGTTTGTAAAATTGGCACAGTGTGACAATAGAGCCTGCGACCACTGGGTACACCTGTCATTGTGTACAGAAATTAAAGTCATCAGAAGAGGTGCAACATTTATGTGCCCATGCTGTGCTAAAGAAGAGTGACGATTGTTCGTAAGAAAAGTGAAAGAAACTTGTTCAATTGTATCTATAAAATATTGAAAACATATTTAATACATATTTACTGTTTTAGATCGTGTTAAAATTGTTCAGAGAAGCGAAGTTTTAAGTTTAGTTGGCCTAATTCATTACCACTAGAGTGCTGTCCCTTCCCGGATGTGACGTATCGACTTAAGATAAACAACGCGCGGAGTTAATGTTCTTGTAGTGTGTATGGAACTATCGGCTTTGCGTAGTAAAACATGCTGTAAATAATTATTATTGACATTGATTTAACGGGAATTAAATAAATCTCTGAAGGTAAATAGTATATTGCTAAATTTTGTTGCGTAAATTCAGAAATTATTTTATTTGTTTCCTTAACCGGTCGACTTACGGTAATTGGAGGATACAAAAAATATAATCATCAGTATAGCTGATTGCCACCCGGTCACATTAATACTTTGAAAAAATGCGATTATTTTGCAACTACATATATTAAGCGAATACAAGCATATATAAATGTATAAGAAGCATCAGAAATGGGATTTGTACTATGTATCGATTAATTAAAAATTTTTAAACGAATGCGAACAAATTACCATTAACATAAAATGCACTACATTACAAACATTCCATGAAGTACATAAGCAACAGATACATGAAAAACACCAACAACGATTAAAACTTTGTTCTCAATTCAATTATTTACAACCGTATTTTTTACTGTCATTTGCAATATCAGGATATTCGCCAAAAACATATTTTAAAAAATGCCATGTTTGTTAATACAACCATTTTAATGTTTCTAGATGACACGCATAATCGGGGTTTATATTTGTACAAGATAAGCTAGAATATAAAAGTATATTAAACTATGTTTTATCAGCATCTTATTATACATTAAAACATATGTTATGCTATTAAACTAATACGGGTTATACCCCCTCCTTTGATACGCAGTATTCAATGGTGGGGAAGGGGAGTGAATGCCGTATGCAGTATTCAAGGGTGGGAGTGGGTAGTGAATGTCGTATACAGTAGATAAAGGTCTGGTATGGGTAACGCTAACATTTGTATACAAATCCTTACACAGTCATTACAATTAAACACTTCATTAAAGACGACAAAAGAAACAGCTTATTGATACGAGCGTATAACTTACTGGCTCATGAGGCCAATAGAAGAGATAGGCACGACTAAAAACGTGTATATGCGGTTATGTCTCATCAGAAACGACATCATGGCGTTTATTTGTTTTAAGGGGCGTAATTTCTTAACAGTATCAGTGATCAATGGGTTAAGGCAATGTTGTTATATTGTTTTTGAAGGTACCTATTCTACGTATTTATCCTTTTAACAAGAGTGCAATGCCATGGTTAGCATATTTGCAAGCTCTTACTGTCCATGGTATGCATACGCCAACATACACTTGCTATATGCCTCTACAAAGCAAAGAAATTGCAACAAAATGGCTGGAAATTAGCTTTTTTGTCGCCAAAAAGAATTATAAAATCACTGCTTATATAAGGTTTCCAGGTCGTTTCCATTTGGTATCCATGTTTTCTAAACATGGTCATTACGCAAATTTCTTTACAAGAAATAGTTTTCTTGAGAAACCCTGCTGAGAGGTTACGGCAGACATATGTAAGTTTGTATAAATCCGTTAATTATTGTAGTGGCTTGCAAATTAAAGCAGTTTTTCTCCCCTAAATGCCCTAAATGCCCGAACATGGCCCACTGTGCCCGATCTTCTACTTCAGGGAGCAACATTTTGCTATTTTTAAAGAAAATTTGTCAGGATTTTTTTTACATGTAAGCCAACACCTTTGTTATCAATGTTAATACATAGTTGTTTCAAATTTACTTTCCCTATGTTAGATCATGCTAACAAAACAAGCACTGCTCCATTGGTATTACACTGCTCACAAGGTATCGGGTTTCCTGGGGTGTTATATGGTATGCAGAACACATGTAAAATAATGCCATACGGAGTGCGCATGATTAAAATAAAGCTAATGGGAACGTGGGACGGGGTCGTCTAATCAACTTATACCGTTTAATATTCGTACTTCGTCGTATTTAGTAAGACTCAAGAACAGCAAACACCCAGACGTGTAATGCACTTACAATAGTGAACAGCAAACACCTAGACGTGTAATGCACTAACAATAGTGAACAGCAAACACCTAGACGTGTAATGCACTTACAATAGTGAACAGCAAACACCAAGACGTGTTATGCACTTACAATAGTGAAACATACATGTTAATTATGGTATGTGATTTTTTATATTCTTTGCCAATACTGTACCAAAGTGTCATTTTATGCGACAGTGCATGGCGATTCATTTGTAACACATTTGTAAATGTTGAAAAACGAACCAATACAGTTTAAAATGTATCAACCTTTTTTTCCGTCTTTTTAACAAACAAGTTTTACACATTCAAAAACAAAAACTACGTAGTACTAAGTGTTTGATATAGTAATCGCAATGTGGTATAAACATGTCAACACTATTAAGTTTGTCATACTTTAATTGCATTTGTATTTAAACAAATATTTTATAACATATACAACAGGACTTTCATGTCATGCTCCTTGATAAATTAGGTTTGATCATAAAGAAAGACACTAAGGTACATTGTATTGCAAACATTATATTTAAAGTCTGTATATACTATGTTAAGCGTGGACATCACGAAGGAAGGAAAACAAATTGGGATTGACAACCCTTCCCTCAAACAAGAACATCAACAACTAAAGTACACATAAACAAACACTAATCACTTAACTGTTCTGCTGATTATATTTATAACCTAATGTATCATCTTTTCTTCATAAATTGACAAACACTGGTTTCAGTTTTAAGTTACTTAAATCGTGGTTAAACAATATGTAATCTACAAGTAATTAATAGCTAATGATCACTCTTATTGTTTTTATAGAAAGTATCGTTGTTTATTTAACATTTTCGAATGCGTATAAATCATGACACATTGTTACATCGCAAAAAAAACTTTTTATTCCAACATATTCATAAACAATTTTTGCAATGGAAATAAAAGCATTAAATGTATCATGCATCCGTAGAAGACATTGTTTGCGTTGGAAAATTGGTATTTAAACCACGATTATTATTTTTGCTTTAAATATAAATAAAGTAGAGCATTATTTAAAACATGATACCTTTTACTATAAAACGATTTTATTAAGATTATCATGTTAATGTCATATATCATTAACATACCAGAACATTAAAAAAAAACAAATGATTAGATGCGTGTCATTTATGAGACTGCCGAATGATGATTAAGTTCTGTACATGTAAACGCGTTGGTAACGTGTATTAAGAAACCATAAAATATTAAAGCGTTGTTGAATGCGACACATCTGTTTTTTACACTACGTATTCATCGCCACTTTAACTGACCGCCATCGTCACAAGAATTAATTCCAATAAGATGTACTGCGAATTTGAAATTAACCAAAAATCAAATTAAACAAGACTATCTGTTGATCAATTTCAGCAAACCTAAATAGCCTATCTCTAAAATTTACAGTGGTTGTGGAATACATAAGTTTTCATTGACAGCTTTGTTTTTTCAACAAATTATTTTTAAAACAGATTGCTATTGTTGTTGACATTTACACTTTATAAACAAATATGTTATCTGTGGGTCATGGAAGTAATCGAAATTCAAATAAAAAAGTTACGTTATTCACTTTATCTTAATTATAAAAATCAATTTTTATTTAAAAAAAAGGATAATTGAAATTAAAGGGCAAACACAATAACAAATACAAATGTTCAGTGCAGCTGATTGTTAAATAACTCATCTTAAGCTTGTCCACTCATTTTCAAGAAAATAAACATTATACTAAAGCACTGAATAATGTCAAAACACGGTGACATGTACATAGATGTGGAAATGCAAATCAGATGAATTGGATGGAAAGCTTTAATCCATTCATGTCTAGCGTCCTGAAAAAAGGACATTACAAACAGCGTAGACCCAGATGAGACGCCGCATAATGCGGCGTCTCATCTGGGTCTGCGCTATTTGCTTAAAGAAATTTCTGTAAGAAATATTCTAAATATAGAAATAAATATACCAGACACCCCTACTTTTGGAAATAAATTGATCCAACTTAGAAGGATGGAAGAGTCCACTGGGCATAAATGGGTTAATGTAACACTGAAAAGATGCTCTCGAAATATGGTACAGAATGTGAAACTGAATAGTTTCAAACTATAACATCAACACAAAACAGAACAGGCTGGTATGTGCAATAAAGTACTTTCAAACTATAACATCAACACAATACAGTACAGGCTGTTATGTGCAATAAAGTGCTTCATGATATAACATACATATTTAAATGAACGTTCAAATGATGATTTCAATTCAGTCGGAATTTAAATAAAATAGATATAATCATTTACCGGTAATACAGTGTTATTGCTGACATTTAAGTACAAATCAGCAACAGTTTCTGCAAATTCTCTCGGATTATTGTCACCGGACGCAAATATACAGCAATTTGAAAGTGGCTTTTAAAAATCGATACAAAGCTTTAAAGCATTTAGAGCTTAATACATTACCACCATTCCAACAAAACTTAAATCAGTTTGTTCGTTTTATACATATGTTCCATGTTTGTTACTTAACGTATTATTAACCTCCAGTATTAACACAATGCTTTACATATTACTCACACAGAAAGTTAGATCACAATGCATGCACTATTAGCTGAATGTTTAACTTAAGTTGCTCAGCGGAAACTTTTTTCATAACAGTTTCACGCAGGTAATGCGGATACTTCGATAACAGATAGTACTTCGATAACAAAGAACATCAAAAGACACGCGCGAGAGGTAAATTCCTTTTTTAAAAGGTATATCATACAGATAAGTCTTTTAGACAAGGTACACGGTCGAGTTGATAAATGATGTATCCTTATCTATTGGACAGAATAAAAATCACGGGAGAATGGTTCATTTTTGATAGGTGGTATTCATGAAGTTGCAGACACTTTTATTCCCGATAAAGGACGCTTCAGATAACAGAGACTTTATCTTCTTACCTGTTATGCATTTATGTATATTATGGCTATTCTTACCAAACATTTTGAAACACGAATCAAATGTGCTTAATCAAGCGCGAGACAATGTTGATATATGCATACTAGTAACTTAATTACAAACACTAGTTAAAGCGGATATATACGATTTTTTATATGTGTTTAATTGTAATATATTGATAAAATATGTTACAATAACACAAAATAGGCCAGAAAAATTATACATTAAAGCCGAATTTCATAAAATGCAGCAAAGACAAATTAGCGCCCCGAGTCGATAGTGACGTACATATTTTCCTACAATAACCGAAGCATTCGTCTTTGTATTAGGATCGGAGATAGTGTTCGTGTGTCGTTTGAATAGATATCGTTGCAGAATTTCAAATAAACCGTTAAACTAAGTTTAGATGCACATCGTACATGTATGGTATACATGCTGGCGAATTCGGCTGTACAGCCGTTTTCAATTTCAGAATTAAATATCTGGCTTATTTCGCATTTTTCGACACATGTTCTTCTTAACTTTTATTTTAATTTATATTGAAATATATATATATAATAAGTTTTTTACACAGTTTATATAAATTCATAAATATTTGACTAAATCGTATATACCCGCTTTAAATATATCCAATTCGTTTTTTTTTCAAAAATAGCATTAGTATTCATTTATACTATTAATAGTATAATTGCAATTTTAAATAAGATTAAAATGCTTATTACTGAAGAAACATATTTCAAGTTACGACCGGAATTAATTGACTACATAATTAAATTGTTTTCATTAGTAACTTCAGCGATATGAACATACAACGGAATATGTGGATCAACACGATCGTGTTTAATGTTACTTATAGCATGGCTCTTAAGATCGGGAGCGAAGGTGTTTTTAAGAGGCAAATACACCGTTGTTCTTCATAAAATCCTATGCCGTTGGTGCTCATTTGAATCGCATTATCAAGACAAAACTAATGCGTAGCCACACAATTAATAAGAGAATGGAAAACTACATTTTCACCTGACCCTAAATCATGGTTGAGTTTAAAGAATGTCGGACCTGCATCGCTGCTGATATTTATCTCTGAGTAGCAGTTTAAGCAGAGTGATGTTTCATTACATGCTATCTAATGTATAAGTAAATGTCCTTAGTACCTTGATTAGGACATATTACACATGCTTTAGATCAACCGTATCGCTACAAAGAACGTTTATTTAAAATGTTTAAGCTCGTGTACTTTGCGAAGATACAAAATTATAATCATATTCCAAAGGGATAGGATAATGTTTCCAATTTACATCAGTACATACATATTGCCCGCTTACTATAACAGTATTCCACACTGCATTCTTCATATGTGATATACTAAAATAGTGTGTTTTACCTGGTAAAAATGTTGAGTAATCGGTAATAGAATTGAAATTGTCATTGAGATGATCGATCAAAGAAGTCACTGCGGGGAATCACGTGATCACAAAAGTACATCGTACGCACAAAATGGCGGAAAAAGCTCTCGCTTAATGACGAAAATCAAGGTATTCTCATATTTTATAAGATCAAAATAAATGATAACTATGCGCAGAGTAACCGCTCAGTCGCCTTATGTGCTCTGGTAATTGTCGTTTTTCTTAGATTTCTATAGTTTTCTCAAACATTCAGGAACAATAAACAATGAAAATTGTACATCGTCTGAACATACTTTATTTTGACGTGTTTGCTATTCAAGACGACAAACAACGAAATAAAAACAACATTTTTTTGCTTGATAAAATGCTTAAAACATTTCGTGCAGTTTTGCACGTTGTTTAAGCTTGTTTAGATCTGTGGCGAGGAATTTGGAAAATAGTACATCGTCTGAACGTTTTATGTTTGCGTACATCGTCTGAACGGTTTTTAGTACATTATCTGAACTGCTTCTATTTATACTTTTAATGCGCTGTTTATCATAATAAAATTGTAATAACATTTGTGATCAGCAAAGCGATTTTTCTTCCAAATGACTTTCCGTTCTATGATCAGAAAACACAAAATCCTGTGTTATTTTACATGTTTACGTAGTGTTTAATTTTAGTAAATTAAATTAATTAAATTAAATACAAGTCACGCTCGAAAAAGGTTTTTATTTATATATATATATATATAAAGGCATGACAATAATGTAATACGAGGTATGTCATTTTGACGAAAGATCCTTGGCTTTTCACATATTTATATTTAAAAAGACCAAATGTAGTTTGCAGTAAAACTAAACTGAACTTGACATTTCTTTTTACATACTTGGCACATGTGAGTGCTTATTAAAAATATTTTGCTCGGCTCGAAACAGTGGCAGCTCTGAGCTTGCGGTGATTTTTGTCAAGCTTCAATAACATATGTAGTATATAATATTAAATGTAAATCTTAGTCTGAATTGCATATATGTGGTAATCGATATATAATTAGTTTTGTGAAAATAAAATATTGATGTCATCAAATAAGTTGACATTATTAGATGTCTTTTATATATAGTTGTTTTTTTATTTCAGAATGCGCAAAAAGTCAAGTCGATCGATTCATCGTTTGAAGAGAAAGCTCTTGAAAACATTGCAAACAATACGATTAGTTACACCAAAATGCATTTCGTCAACTGCATGTCACACTGGAGTTTGTCTGCAACAAATTACACCTGTGCTAACGCCCATTAAGTTACCATTTCGTTCATCAGTGTATAAAGTATCTCCACCCAAAAAGCGAGCAAAAAGAAGCATTTCTGCAAGAGCTCTTTTTAAGCAGCAGCCACATTGTGAAAAAATATGCCGTGGCATTCATGACGCTACTAAATCATCATTATCTTCTGATCATTAACAATGGATCAGTCAAAACGAACAGCGAACAGTTAAGTGGATTCGATATCGTGTGAATCTCAAAGCTATGAGAATACTACAACAGAAGCAGACAATTTAACGAGATACATATTCATAAAATAGTTTGTACTAATGTATTTAATATATGAAATAGTTGTATGTCTATATCTCATATATTAACTCTTCTCAGATTCTACCTCCTCCTTTTAATACCAATTTTATGAATTGTTATAGACTTTCCGAATGCTTTCAGAATGCTTTGAGCTTTTGTATGCCAAATACAATTTATGCTAATGTATGTCATGAAATAAAATGTAATGTTAATAAAGACGTCATTATGACCTAGTGTTATATTTTATATGAAACATCATATAGAGGCCTTCGAATACATGCCTGTGTTATTTAATCTTGACTGAGTTCAGAAGTGGCCACACGCAGGAAGTAAAATATTTTATTGACTCGAATAGCTGAATAACTGATAACATAACTTCTACCGGACAAGTGCACAATTTGATGGGGGGGGGGGGCAGATATAAGACATAAGCAAAAACAGCAAATACACTTTACACAAGTTATGATGCTTCAAGAGGAATTTACTGGATTAAAGCATTTTGAGGACTTTTATAACCATTATTTATTGTATATCTATTATACCCGGTACATGAATGTCTTCCTATCAGAATATACTGCTGTTGATAGCCTAGCGCAATGTTGAAATTATGCATTTGTACACTTGAGCATGTGGTGCATTACAACTAGTGCTTTGGGTATTTTCAACGTTGTCAGATACACGTGCCAATAGACAACATCAGTGCAGCAAGATTTTTGTATAAACGATAGTGTTAACAAGGTTTTGCTATAGCCATACATGTGCAAGGTAAACTACCCCGCTCATGTTTTTCAACGGACAGTAACAATTTTCGAATTCAGCCGAGGTATCATAACAACAAATGTTCGAACCAGGTTTCATGAAGATTGAATTATAAATGTGACTTCTAGAGTGTTAAAAAGGTTTTACTATAGCCATGTGGGCAAATATGCCCCTGGCGGCCATCTTTTTCAACGAACCTGAACCATTTTCAAAAAAAGTTAATATATCATTAAGACATACGCTTTGACCAAGTTTCAAGAAGATTGAACTATAAATGTGAATTCTAGTGTTAACAATCATTTTCTTTATTTTGACCAAGTTATCTAGGTTTTGACCTCGTGTGACCCAGTTTCGAAGACGCCAAAGATATCATTAAGACAACTTTTCTTACCAAGGTTGATGACAATCAAGCAATAAATGTTACCTTAAGAGTGTCAACAAGGAACATTGTTGACGACGCAATAAGGACAAATGGTGATCCTAAAAGCACATCATGAGCACCTTGTGCTCAGGTGAGCTAAAAAAGGAACTTAACATTGTATGTTCTATGAAACAAATGTAATTTGTATTTGCATTTAACCAAATTTCCAGTACTTTATATTGGTTATGTCATAATCAGAAAGGTAAAGATTATGCACATATACAGTACATAGATTGGCATGTTCACAAATTCAAATATATGACTGTTAGTTGAAATAAATTTTAAATCACAGTCATTCTCAAGATTTATAAAAGTCATATCACGGTGATAATTTTCTCATCAATCCCTTGACCGGTTTGGCTGTTGGGGTGGGGGGGGGGGGGAATGAGGGACAACAATACAGAAATACTCCTCCAGTCAAGTATGTTGTGTGCTGCTTAGAGTAATTCATCCATGGAAAGACATATACACTCTTACATTATCCATTCAGCTTTGTTCTGACGGCCTCAGCGTCGACCTCCCTCAAAAGTGCCCTGGAGAACAGTCTTGCACAGAGAGTCGTGCCTGGTGACGTGTCCAAACCAAGCCAGCTGTACCTTAGCACAAATATTCGTGGTCATGGTAGTGCAGTTATAAAATTGCCCTTACTGAAGCGAGTTTAATTCTTTCACTGTTGTTTATTTCTCAATATGACACAATCAAAAGCAATCTGGACAGTGTAACTTGTCCACTTCATATTGATGGCTTAAGTTATTGCCCATCGAAATGTAGAGGGAACATTAACGGATTTGATTTGCTGTTGGAATATAAGGTAAAGTCTTCTTGGACCTTGTGTAGTACAATCTGATCTCAGTTCTGAAATTTAAGGATATAATAGCATACAGTTGACAATATAACAGCAAATACATTTTTAACACATTGAATAAACACACATTCACAGATGGGCATGAACGATTTCTTTGTCTATTAATGTGTGTAGTAAAATTGAAAGAATACTAGCGTCATAAATAAAGTTATTGGCATATCACAGATGTTATAACAATTTTATTATGATAAACATCGCATTAAAAGTAAAAACAGAAGCAGTTCAGATGATGTACTCACAATCGTTCAGACGATGTACGCAAACAAAAAACGTTCAGACGATGTACTATTTCCCTCGCCACAGATCTAAAAAAAAGCTTAAACAACGTGCAAAACCTTGTACGAAATATTCTAAGCATGTTATCAAGCAAACAATGTTGTATTTTTTTCGTTGGTTGTCATCTTCAGTAGCAAACACGTCAAAATATAGTATGTTCAGACGACGTACAATTTTCATTGTTTATTGTTCCTGAATGTTTGAGAAAACTACAGAAATCTAAGAAAAACGACAATTACCAGAGTACATAAGGCGACTTAGCGGTTACTCTGCGCATAGTTATCATTAATTTTGATCTTATAAAATATGAGAATACCTTGATTTTCGTCATTAAGCGAGAGCTTTTTCCGCCATTTTGTGCGTACGATGTACTTTTGTGATCACGTGATTCCCCGAGTGAAGTGTCCTTGGCTCTTTAAACATTTGAATTTCCTCAAATAGGTTAGTAAACTTAAATGTAATATGGTGTAAACTTAATTGACATAACAATATTTTAATTCGAATAGTGAGCACGTCCTTGATTTATTTCCGAGTATTACTTTTTTTTAAATATGTACTGATATTCCAATTGATGCTGGTTATCGATGGCATGTTATCCTTTTTCAGAATATCAACCATTTTTCCGCGATTTTCTTTCTTCGTATTACGAAGTGCTTTACCATTAATCGACCAAACAATGTTCCGAGTCTAAAATCCAAATGAACAGAATAAAAAGCAAAAAAGCTGAAGAACTCTTGTCTCGCGCGTGGCCTGTGTTGTTCTTTGTTATTTAAGTGACATCCGTTATCAGAGTATCCGCATACCCGGCGTGAGTTTCCTTGACCTTGCCTTTAAATAGTTAGTGGCAATAAGGTCAATCCAGTGCTTTGTAGCGTGCAAGCTACCTACGAACAAATATTTGTGTAATACTTGATTCGTATTCGATTAAGTGAGTGAAGACAAGTGTTCCCTTTGTTGTAGTCAAAGCATATTAACCTTTACCCGACCGGCAAAAATGCAAATCCAAGCTAGGTGTCATAGCAAGCTTGATATGTTCAAGGTTACATCGAAGTTCAGGCAAATAGAGACTAAAATACTTTATGGGAATGGGACTTGTTTACTTACGCTAGCACCTGCTCAATCATTAAAAGATTGAATCCCCATCTAATAAATAGAATCATACAGGTCTGGCTTAGATAATTGTTCAAAATCTTCTTAATAATGGAATCATTAATATCAAAGTATTATAAAAAGTGACACATTCGTTTGCAATGTAAGTTTCAATAATGGTTTTCTTTTTTGTAAGTGGCTTTTATTTATTACACATGTCTGGTATGCAAGGGTCGGCGTTTTCTTTCTTTTTCAAACTTATTTAAGAAAGGTACATACAGTGGTGAAACTGGAAAACTAACCATGCTTTTCAGCTCGATTGGAAAATGTCAAATAGCTGTCAAGATCCTGATGAGGATTACATCCAAACACTTACTTAAATTAAGTCTAAAACATATTTTTTATAAGATCAGAAAAAAGGTATTAAAAGGTCACTGTTCGTTTACTGCCACGACCGTTAAAAGTGTCTTCATTGTCTATTTTGTTTCAGGTACAAAGACACAGGTTTCAAACTTTCATAGTAATTATTTTAGACTCAACATAAACAGTCTCCTTGTCAATCACCAAGTTCACCATTATGTTCATCTTCTGTCGTGGATGAAAACAGGGTCAGATGATTTCTACTCATTCGCATGTTGCTTATAATATAAAATGAATACAATGAATTGTAATGTAAACAAGCCACTTCCAAACACAGTTACTTCCCTTAGTAATTGACAATAACTGATGTCCAAATTACTCGTAGAGGCTTGGATGAAACACAAGTTAAATAAAAACATATTATCAATATTTTCAGACAAAGGTTGCATTTATATTTATATTTGTATTAAAAGAATTTTTGGCATTTTAATATACAAATTGGGAAAATATTATCAGAAAATTGAGCTAAAATCGTAGAGTAGAAAACGCTGAAGACCCCAAAACGCTACAGGGAGTTGAATGAATAAACAATATAACATTTGGAACTGAATAAAAGAAAAGGATTTAACAATATAAAGAAGTGAAACTCCACCTGCTCGAGCAGTTTTGAATTCTCATTATATACAATTAGTTGGTCCTTTATTTTAGGCAAGTGACCAATTGCCAAAACAGTACAAAACAACACAAAACAGCACAATACAAAACAACATAAACACATATAAGAATAAAGCTGGGGTCACCGCCTTGGAACGGTCAATCCAAAGCATTGGGGATCTAAACCGGTTAAAGAGCGCTCAATCTCACAATTGGCCCAGCATATATTCATGATACATTTAAGTGTAAATAACATTTAACCTCGTAGCATTAAAACTGAAATTAAACAATAATAAATATAATAATAATAACAAGAAACAGCATCGAGGATTTGTGAGTCATGTAAGCCCAGACGTGACGTGCAGCACTTTGTCAATATGTGAAATTGTTAATAGGTATTATTTAACCTGTGTACCATGCATTTATCTTTGTAATTTCCCTCAAATACCTTAACTGAAGCTGTATACTAAGTTAGTTATGTATATTAGAACATTTGACAACTTTAACTTGATATGTTCTGTGTGTTCTGGTATATGTGATGTTTTCACATTACAGGTCCATGAATCCTGTATCTTGTATTCTGACTGGTTCACTTCTTTCTACTCATATCACGAAAGCAAGCATAAACATTAGGATAATCGTAGACCAAAGTGGAGTTGACATAGACATATACTTGCCTGAGCAATCTATTCGTATAATGACAATAAAACTACAGTACACAGTCTAAATTAACCCATTTATGACTAGTGGACTCTCCCATCCGTCTAAATTGGATCAATTTATTTCCAAAATTAGGGATTTCAAGTATATTTAATTCTATATTTAGAATATTTTATAAAGAAATTCCTTTCAGCAAACAGCGCAGACCCAGATGAGACGCCGCATCACGCGGCGTCTCATCTGGGTCTACGCTGTTTGCAATGTCCTTTTTTCAGGACGCTAGACATGAATGGGTTAAGTGTTTAGCCATCACCCACGTATTAACGGAACTTTTAAGAGAAGTTGAGCAAACAAACTTGAGGAAACACCACGAGACACGAGATTTGAACAAAATTAAGTTTAATAATTTGAAAAATCAAAACTGATTCTTTAAAGAAGCTCTATAATATCGACACACATGAAACCAGGTGATTTGATAACAAATTGCAACATTATATTAATGATTTTTAGCACACATCATACATTTATTGCAATTATCCCACCTCAGTTAAATGTGTAGGATTAATGATTAATTATGGTAAAAGGGCCTTTTCAAGTTTTTGTAAATTGACAAAATAAAACAAAAAAGTTTCAGATTCGCAAGTTTTCGTTGCAGTAATTATATTTGTCAGGAAACAGTAATACTGAAAATGTACCATGCTCTAAAATATCCAGTATATGCATCTTTAGACGATTTAAAACTATGAAAATTATAACGCGTTGCAACGCGAAACGATTGAATAATAATTAGTGATCACTAATCAGTGAATATGGGTAAATTTCCTGAAATACCACTTTAAAAAGGCACACTAACATGCATCAACTCTGTAAAATGTATACAAATGATTAAGTACTGGTATTATATCTTGTGATTTTTTTATAAATAAAATCAACCATAAAATATATTTTACATCAAAAATGGTGTGTGAAGATACCGTCCTTCATATGTGTTTATATGAACCGTGCTCTTTGAAAAGGTGTTTACTACATGTGAGTAGCGTGTCGTCCCAGATTAGCCTGTGCAGTCCGCACAGGCTAAGACTACACTTTCCGCTTTTATGGTTTTTTTCGTTTGAAGAAAGCAAATTTTAAGTTTAGGCGGAAAGTGTCGTCCCTGATTAGCCAGTGCGGACTGCACATGATTATCTTGAACGCAACTTCTGCCCATCAGTAAACTGTTGTTTTTTTCACAGAGCACGGTCCTTATATTTATAGTTATCATACATAACTTGTGCAACTTTTTAAAATACACGAACGATTTCGTCGAAAGCAAAGACACCGTATAACAACAATGTTTAGGTTGAAGCTTTATGAATCACCGTGCAAAAAATCCTTCATCTACTTCAAACATTTACAAATGTATCCCATATGATTACATTTCCAATGTGTATTTGTATTGGAGTTTTAAAATATGTTTATAATTATTTCGCTATATTGTTTGATTCATTGTCACACCATTGAGTTTTCAATATGTTAAAGGCAACAGTTGTCATGTTATCAAGATTTTTAAACTCGATAGCTAAGCGAGCTGACGTTCAAAGATACTACTATATAACAGAACAAAGTATGGCATGAACATTGTCAAAACTAACGCCAGCAATGAACAATTATGGTGTCAATAGGGCAATTGGATAATTCGTCTGCTTCGCGACAGGGATCAGTCATACCAGGTGACAGGGATTAGTAACCCTCGATGGGTGAAATCGAGCTTAAACAATAGTTTAATCTAATTACTAGCCACATATCAGTTTTTTCCCATTACATGTATCCGAAACTTTCAGACAGATATTTTAAAAGGCACGTATTCCTCATGTAAATCATTTTGTAACTTTGTTGTAATTAAGATAATTAAATAAGAAATATGTCAATAAGCTACACACAAATGTCAACTTTTTACTGTGTTATGATTTGTAGACTAGAGCAACATAAGCGACGAACCAATCGAAGAAATGTCGGTTGAAATCAAAGGAGCAAGACCACTCAACGATGGTGTTGACAATGCCGGGTACCAAAGTACAGAAAAGGTATATATATATATATATATATATATATATATATATATATATATATATATATATATATATGATAATAATATAATGCAGCTAAGTATGTGATTAAAAAAATTCAAAAATCCTTCTTTACAAAATCAGTTTTATTTATACTTTATCTAAATGTTATAGAAAAATGGCGCAATCGACGAAACCTCGTTTACCGATGTCGCAATGATCAACGAGTCTCTCGACGAGGAAAAAGCGCGCAATGCCAAAGAGGATATGACGTCATACAACGCTTATCACCGAGGATTAGTATGTCATTGTATTCATGATCTCTTTTCAATACCTGGAGCCGTATGCCAGTACCTACTTCAGTAAAAAATAACTTAATTTGAGGTATTGTTTTCTTATCTCGACTATTTGTTCCTTAAAAAATGAAATTTAACTTAAGTCGTATTCCAGTAGCATCTAAAACTTAATAAATTTCTTAAATCAATATATTTTTTTCTTATCTTAAAGATTTTTTTTATATCCCTTAATTTTAAGAAAGTTTATAAGTTTTTTTAGCAGCCATCTTGAAACGCTTAAGCTTAGCTTAAACAAAAAACAAAAATTTAGCTGTGAAAATCATCTATTTGTTGTGATTTAAAAGAGGAAACAATTTTGAAAGTAATTAGTGGCTGTCAGGTGAGTTTATTTTTATTGTATCAAAACGATCTTTTTACTACATAACACTATACATAAACTCCATTAATGAAAAAATAGACAACTCTTAAATGAGCGTCATCGAACGCCGTGGATTTTTATTCCTTTTTCTTTTGTCTAACAACTGAGCGAAAATCTATTTGGTTTATGCTGATAATGCATAAAAAAACATATAATATCTGTAAGAAAATCCCATGCATAGCTTTTATGCTTTGTGAACTTGAATTAGAGACATTATTTGGATCTTCAATGCAGCAAGTTCGGACATCACGGATAACACACAGTTTTTCCACACAGACGTCAAATTTATTGACAACAGGGGTTAAATGTATACTTTGCTATTTAAACCTGTTTTCAGCGTTTTGATCGTGTTGTCAAAACTGCGACCTCAGGATGACACTCTCTACTTCCCTGTGTACTATGACATTAAAGGGAGAAAGAAACGTAAATGTTCTATATGTTAAGGTGTCTCTCATTGCATTTTAACAACGACCATAAATCAGTTAAGCTGTTGTTGTTTTAAAAACAAAATGTCGAGCTAAGCCAGATAATATAAGTATTCAAATGAATTCACCAATATTCAAAGTGAACGGACAATGTTTACTCTTAACAAATCTAAACCATTTTCCTATTACTTACCCCTCCCTACATCACTTAAGCAGACGATATTTGAAACCGGTGAGATAAAAGGAGAATTTGCGCATGGTGAATAAGTTAATTTCTCCTTTCATCTCAAGATTTTCAACTTAAATTTAACAGCTATTTAGAATGAATTTGCTTCGTTTGTTTTGAACAATAAAGATGAATTTAAAGCGCACTCTGCTGCAAACTTCTTTAAACATTGAAAGGATTAACCAAGTTTGTTATGCATAAACCAAATGGTAATAGCTATTGCCAACATTAGCCAGTTTTATGATTTATTTCAAATACAGGAATGTAATTACATCCGCCACGCATCGACATGTTAACTACAGAGATAGACTGAATAAAGAAGGCATATTTTATCTAGAGTGGATGATAGGGGCAAGTTTAATTTCCCGTACCGCGAGACATAAAAGCCTGTCTGCTAGTGAAAAAATCCCGATAACGTTACGGTTTTTTGCCTCCGGAGAATTTCAACTTCATTAAACAGGGAAAGGTTAAAAAACAAGGAATCTCATCAATGTTAATCAAAATAGTAATTATACCAAATAATGATGAAATAAAGTAAGAGGTTTTGACGAAAGTCCATTGTTTTGATTCTAAGTTATACCATATATCATATAAAAGGAAAATTAGTGAACATTTGTTTAAACTAACTTTTGCTTATACATGTTGTTTTCATTGATAACATGTTTACATTTATGACATGTTAAATTTATAAAAGAAAAGTTTATGATTCGTGCTTTTAAGCACATTACCCAACAACAAATTTTGAACTGTCCCAAATTGATAGAGACTGAAGACAACTGTTAAAATTGTATTTAATTTGTTTTGCTAGAAATCTTCGTTAGATAAGCAGAAATTGCTCACTTTTAAACAATTCCTCCGTTTACAACAATTATTTCTAGAGTGTTGCAAGAACTTTTAAACTCTCTTGATATTGTTAGGTAATGGTACAATGCATAATTCTAGGAAATAAATTGAATTTACACATATTTCCATCATTTTAGGATGGCAATATATTTCACTCCCTCATGGTGTATCTCCCTGACTCTCTTTTCCCGGTTGCTGAGGACTGAACACACATTATGGAAGGAAAGACAATGACATAATTCTTTATTTTCTCTTTAAAATCGGCCATTTTTACAAAAAACGTCTGCTAGAAACATGCGCACGCACTTAACCCACCACTTCCGTTACTATTTTAGTAATGGAAAATCCCATTTTCATTACAAAAAGTTTGAAAATTTCTTAACCTTTTATTTGAGTTAAGAAATTTTTTAGCAAATACTTAAGTTAATTTTGTGATGCGACTTAAGTTTTAGATTTTTTTTATTTTTGTTAGGAAAATATTTCTCAGAAATGTCTTTACTTAAACTTTAAAAGCTACTGGAATACGGCCCCAGGTCTTCTCACAACCTTTTTATTTATAATATTACAGCGTACAACTTGAATTTAAGTGTGTGTTTTTAATAATGAAGAAAACAAAGGCCAAGCGGTAGAAGTCGATAATATCATTTGTTTAAAATTGTTTTAACAACTCTGGAATAATAAATTTATTTGCGATTGCAAATTTATTTAATTCCGAATTTCTCAAACATTTGCTCAAACAAGAAATACAGATATGCAATCATTGCATACCTGCACATCTGTTTGTTAAAACATGGATCTCAAATAAAAAATGCATTACTGCTAACGATGCGGCCGTTGTTCACCGTGTTCCCTCGCCCCTAGATCTACGGTCGTCAGAAGGCATACATGTACTACACTGTACACAGAAAGGGAATTCGGACAATCGTTGGGCTCATCATTCTGTGTCTATATTTCGCCTACGTCGCTTATGCGTTTTCATACAAGTAAGTACGGGTAGTACAAGAAGGTGTGCATTAAATAAAATTGATTGTTTGTTCATTGAATTGCTTCGCTGTATTTAAATCATGAACATAATCATATTAATACATTATTACAAAAAAATTCATTTGTCAAACAATAAACACAGCAAAAAAAACCATGTATCTATAGAATTTTCTTTTCTTTTTTTTGCATTAAAAAACAGAGTTGTGATAGTCATGATAAATAGTGACGATAAACGGTTTTTTGTCATAAAACCGTTGACAACAAATACTTAAGATTATAAAGCAATTACTTGTTTAAGAATTAACATTCCCAATGGCAAATAAAATTCTCAAAAGTTCTAGTCGTCTCTTGGTGTCATATCTGTATTAAATATGAGAACAATTTACAGCCATTAAGTTACTGCATATATAAAATGTATGCATCTTATCCCTGGTCAGGTTCGGAGACGAGGGCTCGTGGCGGTTGCTGGGCGTGACCATCCTTTTAGTGTTTCTTATCGCCCTTACCAACCTCTGCAGCGCCTACCAGGTCGCCATTGACGCCTGGTGGGAGGGCACGCGGTCGTGTAGGACCTCCAGGTGTGCCAAGCGTACAGGAACATCGATATCTTGGTACGTGGCTATTATATATCGCCGCCTTGAATCGTAACTGTGCATCATAAGCCTGGTGCGTTCAAGCAATACATGACGTCCGTGAGACGCTATTAACAATTGAAGACTGTTCTGCTTGAAAAAAAATTAGCATTAAGCGTCACGAAACGGGTCTGTCGTAAGAACACACTTTTGTAAACACAATGTCTGCGCTTCTTTTACACAATTCAGTATATTTCTATTCGCGTTATAATGTATACAAGCTATGCTCTGTGAAAAGGGGTTTTATGCGTATCGTCCCAGATAAGCCTGTGAAGTCCGAAAAGGCGCATGCGGGACGACACTTTCCGCCTTAACTGGCTTTTTGCTAAGAAGAGACTTTCTTTAAACAGAAAATATCATAAAAGCGGAAAGTGTCGTCCCTGATAAGTCTGCACAGGCTAAGCTGGGACGTCACTTAACGCACATGCATTAAACCCCCTTTCCACAGAGCACGGCTCATATGTTATAAATCATGTATGTATATGTATATATTCTGAAATGGAATAATGTTACTTCGTTTTTTCTTTATAAATCGATTATTATTTATTCCCAAAATGGTATTTTCAGGCTGCTCCGCATTGCAGTGACTGTGGGCGTAGTTGTTTATGTCATAATTGACATCGTAATCGACCATCCGGAAAATCTCGTTTCAGTCGCAGGCGTGGCTTTGTACGTCATAATATGTTACTTCACGTCCATCAATCCAGCTAAGGTACAATACAGTGTTACCTAAGTTAACTGTTTACTCGCGTCATATACATACTGTCGAACTAAATCAAAATTGTGATTGCAACACTGCAGATCTTAGATTTTGATTAAGAATGAAACTATCTCCATACGTTAGTCTGTTAAGTCTACCGATCCACAATATTCTCGATGGAGACACCTTCCCCATGTACATTTATAAATCAATGTCCATACAACGAAACTGTGTTGTTTGTTTGTTGGTGATGGTGTTTCGCCGTTAAAACAGAATTTAGTCATATCAAGTCGATCAATAAAGCTACTCTCATTTATCCTGGATTACATGGCTTATGTCAATAACTGATACTGCTTTACATAAATTCTGAAGAAAACGTAGACGAAGAATTGCCTTAGAAAAAAAATCATGACAAACAGCACATAATTTGTGTGGCTCGACCGGGGAATCGAACCCGTGATCCTCGTATTTGTTGTCCAGAGCTCTAGCGACTGAGCTTGCGCCCAGTTTAGGTGTATAGTGTACAAACTGACCTAACGGCCACCTGGGAAAAACGGTCACCTGCAGACAACGGTCAGTCTGGATTCCCCCCCGACGAAAATCACTCTATATTACACTTGAGAATAACGGTCACCTGTCCATAACGGCCAACGGCCACTTTATCCCACTCCGAAATTCATGTGTGAACTGAAAACAACGGTCACCCGTCGGTTGTCTCGAGTCGCGAAAATTAAAAACACAGCACATCATTTGTCCGTGCATTTTGCGGGTAAAGCGTCTGATAGCGGTTATTGCCTTTGATATAATAAAAGAGACCCGCTGCGAGTGAACAAATAGTAGTGTGTTGAGAAGGTTTGTTTTCCGTGGATATTTATGGGGGTATCTTCAAAAGAAAACATGTCAGAGTTTGTAAAACGTTTAGAGTAAGTATCGCTAATTAAATGGCCGCTAATGAGCACATTGCACTTACAACCTTGAGTATGGATTGCATGAAACAGGACTGTCAACCACGAATGACGAAAAAAGAAAAGTTGTAAAATACCGTATTTATTTGCAATTATTAGTTTATATTGATTTAAATTTCACGACTGGTTTATTACATTACTTGAAAAAAAGTTCATATTTTCAGTATATTCGGAAATAAAATTTCGCGATGTGAAATCGAAAGTACATCGCGAAAATAGGTGACATAACGATACACACACTATAAATAACGAAAGTAGATTGATCATTGTATATATAAAATACATACAATTCACAACGCATGCACAATTTGCATTCCCGGATTTACCACGTGACGATGATGATCAATCTACTGGCGTTATTTTTTATAAATTTATTACCGAATATACTGAAAATATGAAAACTTAACAACTTTATCAAGTAATGTAATATACCAGTCGTGATATTTTAATCAATATAAACTGATAATTGTAAAAAAAATACGGTATTTTAAAACTTTTCTTTTCTTCGTCGTCGTGGTTGACCGTCCCTTTAACAATAACAATGTGTTTAAGTGGCAATTTTCGGCTGCAGGCATAACACATGAGCGCATGACAAAGTCATTTGATCTTTATCGCTGATAACGCGTTAAAACAACATTAAAGTAACATTACTACTCCAAATCAACGAAAATTCCGTACAATTTTTTGTACAATAAACTTATCCAATTACAAATCAGTGTTCCTTATGTCAATTGCCGAAATTTCAATGCCAGATGTGGTCTGGTAAAATAGATGTTTGTAGATACAAAATGCTCGTTTTTTTATTGTTTTTCATATTTAATTCCATTTTAATTTCCCGCAACGATATCTATTCATACGACACATGAACACTATTATGGTGTTCGTGTGTCGTATGAATAGATATATTCGCGGGACATTAAAATGAAATTTAGTGTGTCACAAATAAATAAAAACGAGCATTTTGTATCTACAAACATTGTTTAGATGATAACTTTATTTTACAAAAAATGTTACGAAATGTTCGTTGATTTTGCGCGATATAGAGACTTCAAGCCGGCGAATGTTTTAATAAGAAGGCGATTAGAATGATTAGTGATCGTCTATAAAGACAAAACATAAACTGAATCACAACATTTATAACAAACTTAAGGCATTTATGAAAGAGGATTTTTTCCTGTTTGTATTTTGTACGAGGTTGTTTGAACACTGTACTATCGGTTTATGACAGAGAATACGCTTTGAAGACTTGTTCGGACGTGACGTCAATGGCACGTGACAAGATTTATTTACTGAAGGAACGAGATGCATGAGTAATCAATTATACTAGCGTTGTTAGAGTCATTGATTTAGTTTAACAATATGAAATTAAAATCTATAAAATATTATTCTGTATTATTCAATGTAAGGTAATTCGGTTATTATGCTTAGTTATCGGCAATCAGCCTTTGTTTTACAATGTATGCAAACGATTGGTTGGGGTAATGACGTAGCAGTACTACAAACTGACCAGTCATCTTAAAATTGTGATCCGAAAACAACGATCACCTGTGGACAACGGTCACTTTGGTCACTTTGGTCACTTCTATTGACTGACCGCTGTTCTCAGGTTTAAGTGTATAGCAAAGTGTTGTTGATAAAATTCAAGAGAGACAGAGAGAGAGTTTCCTTTAAAGAAAACCTTAGTTTTACCAAAGAACCGCATATTTTCTACCCAAATTCTCAGCATACGTCAAGTTTTAAATTGATTTGTCAAGCGGTTTACTTGGTCATTCTTTGCATGTTATTAAGATACAAAATATTAGAACAAAACAAATTGCAGCATTCTATTTACAGGTCAACTGGCACACAGTGTTCTGGGGTATCGCCCTACAATACGTGTTCGCCCTGGTCATCCTCCGTACCCAGTGGGGGTATGATATGTTTATGTGGCTTGGGAACAGGGTCACGGAGTTTCTAGACCACACGATGGCGGGTGTGCTGTTTGCATTTGGGGATAAATACACGGATCACGTCTTTGCCATGAAAGTACGCAATATATTCTCAAAGAGCCAGTGTATTGTTGTAGAAGCTAAGGTGTGATGTATTTGTAATATTTACAAACGGTTGAGGGGTGTACTGGTCTGTCCTTTATATTATACAAAACTCTTGAATATGAATGAGCGGATGTTTAATATTTTTTAGTTTCTTTTTTTTTTCTTAATTTTAGTTGACTGCTAGTTCTCAAAAAGCAATATCAATAATGTTTAGAACAATTATATAAATGCGTTATAAAGTTTTCACATTCAAGCCTTTCCCAACTTACCTATACCGATTTCTAATGTATTTATAAACATTGTTCTTTCCAAACAATTGCACATAATTGATAGTTGTATTATTTTGTAACTCTATTTCTGTAGGTTTTATCCATTGTGATATTCTTCTCCACCATCATGAACATCCTCTACTATCTGGGTGTGATGAAAGCCATTATCAAAGTCATTGGCAGATTCCTCGCCTTCTGTATGGGAACTACACCGGCCGAGTCCATCAACGCAGCAGCCAACATATTTGGCTCCATGGTAATGCCTTTACATTTGATATTATTTATGAACTCACAATTTCTGACAAAAAACTAGGGAAAGACAAATTTAAGGCTGAGAATTTTTAGAATGTAAACTTCATTGCAACTTTAAATATGCGATGACCAAATATTCTCGGGATAAATATAGTGGTCAAAGTTCCGACTATTTATTCACATTAAGTAACGCTAAACACTAACTCAAGTATTCTTTATCTTACGGTTTATAGATCAATTCATTAATACAACATTAAATTATATGCACACTACTGAACACATTTATGTCAATATTGCACATACGAAACGTCAATCTATATTTTCAAGCAAACATAGGGAATTTCAATTGGAAGTGTTATTTTTATTAAAGTGATATTATGGGCATCTAACAGTATATAGGTGTCTATCGCAACCGTTATTTATTTTTGGTGTGTTCACTTCATAAACACTTTGTTTTGTTAATGCAGCATCAACATACTAAAACAATATCCCGAAAAAAGAAAAATAATCCATTTGAATATAAACCGTACTTTCGTTTTGACAACTGACGACAGAAATGATTCGATGTACGGTGTGAGTCTAAATGTAGTTTGCGTACAGATTCGTTCATACGACACAAAAACACAATTTTGTTTTACGGATCGGCTTAGAGGACTGGGTGAGTCCTGTAAAATATCGAAAATAATATATACTTTTTATAAACAACTGGTAGCAAGATGAGGTGTAGATAATTGGTCAGTTACCACATTTTAACTAATTCTTTTGACCTGTTAATTCTTTTCTTTTTAACAGTGAAATATGCCCATATTATCACTTTAAGCGCATATTTGTATTCGCAACTTTGTAGGCGATCCATGAAACGCAAGTATACAATAATATTATGCTGAAGCAGCTATATGCAAACTTGACTAAACTTCAGTTGCCGCAACGTTTGTTACTTTATTGTTTTTCAAACTGAAGGGAATTTCCCATTAACAAAGTGTAAACTATAAGCTACTTATGTTGTATACTGTTCCAAGGTTTGACATTTCGTATTTGACATTGTAGTTACAAGTTTAGTAGTTTTCACTACATCTTAAGCGCTTCTTAACTAACATAATAGAGACATAGCCTAGCCTCGTGGTTTTGTTCTCAAGTTTTTCAAAGTGCACTTTGACTTAGTTTTAAGCATTACGCAAACTCTACCTGTTAGGCATACTTTGTCAAACGAAGTATTTTTGTTTGTATTGCATTGCGTACATCTGTTCACGAATAACTTGTTATAATATTGTTTTAATCCACCAAAGTGCTTCAGTGTGTATTTTTCGTCGTAGATTGATTCTCCGTTGATGATCCGTCCGTTCTTGAAGGACATGACAAAGTCGGAGCTTCACGCCGTCATGACTGGAGGATTTGCCACCATCGCCGGCAGTGTGCTTGGAGCTTACATTAGCTTTGGGGTAAGCATGTATGTCTGGCAGTGTACTTGGGGCGTACATTTGCTTCGGGATAAGCATGTATGTCTGGCAGTTTACTTGGGTCGTACATTAGCTTCGGGTAAGCATGTATGTCCGGCAGTGTACTTGGAGCGTACATTAGCTTCGGGGTAAGCATGTATGTCTGGCAGTGTACTTGGGGCGTACATTAGCTTCGGGTAAGCATGTGTGTTATATCAAAGCTTGTTTCAACTTTATTGGAAAACCTCCCTGTATGTGGTATTAGACTGATCTGTATAAACACTCTGCTGTGGTTGCAGTATTACACAGTTTAGATTTTCTTATCAGCCGAGGTCAATATATTGATGCCGACCCCTCCCCCGCCCCCATCTCTCTGCTACCAATTCTTAGTCAGACTTGATGAAAATATAAAAACCGATCATAATATATATAAGGTTGGTCCTTTTTAGGGGATGAATTCAGATTTAGAAAAACCATACAAAGCTGGACATGAACTTTTAAGTAATTTCTGTTGTCTTACCTTACACATTGCAAACAAAGAAATACTTTCTGATAAAATGGCTCCGCCACATGACCCAGTAATTAGTCCATTTGCAGGTTCCAGCCAATCACCTCCTATCCGCCAGTGTCATGAGTGCCCCGGCTGCTCTAGCCATATCCAAGCTTTCCTACCCAGAGGTCGAAGAGACGAAAGCATACAACGACGATTTTAACAAGATGGAACAATCGTAAGAATCTAGTTAACCGTTACTATAAAATAAAATCGGTAATAACATATGGTGAAGAAATGTTGAACATTTTGTTTTAAACTTTCTGAAGGAGTGTGCTTTTGATAGTGATTTTAACACAGGTATTATGCAATGGCTTGTTCATCGATATATATAAAGTATCAGAATTATTCAATTTTTTGTTCAAAGCCTTAAACATGTCACGTGATGACTTGTACATCAGACTTTTTCACGCACGTGATCCGTGTGCTGTCAGCGATTACTTGCTATCCTACTTTCAAGCATCAGACGGTTTTTTGGATTGTCTTTTGTTAGTCAAGCTTTTACATAGGAATGTCAATAATCAAACGATATTTTCTTAATTAATTGTAACTTGGTACACATGTAATTTACACGATTAAGGTCCCCCTTATGAAAAGTCTGTTAAATTGTACACAATTTAACGAAATAGCATAAGTATATCACTTGAGTCAGTGTTGTGCATATTAAGAGAAAGTTTCATTATATTAAAGAAATACTTCAGTTCACGGCTTATTTCAGTTCAGAACACAATCTCATTGAGGCGGCGTCCAATGGCGCCACGGCCAGTATCAAGATAGTCGGATGTATCCTCGTGAACGTTATTGCTTTCTTAGCGTTGTTGGCGTTCATGAACGCAACCCTCACGTGGATTGGGTTCCGAGTTGGCATCATGGACCCGAATCTTACGTTTGAGGCGAGATATTTTTTTTTCCAAAAGTTGCGGTTCAGTGTAGAAATAGAAACAAAATGTGTCAGTAGATTTTAAATGAATATTTGGTTAGTAGTTAATACATATTTTAAATTAAATTAGCTCAGCAAATCAAAACAAAATATTTTAATTACGTCCGCTTATAAACTGATTCCGCTCATTTATATAAAACAACATACAATACATTTCAAATATCAAATGACAGCTTTTTTATATTGTATTATTTATTTATACCTTTCATTACAGTTAATTACTTCGTATGTCCTTTATCCAGTATCGTATTTTATGGGCGTCGAACCAAACGACTGTAGAAAAGTCGCAGAACTTATAGGTAAGTCGATTATATTTGTATGTTTTTTTTAAGTTCATCAAAGTTGTGTTTTTAAACTTTAATGAGAAAAATACTCCCACTATGTACCGTAAATAATAGTTTGAAATCTCGCCGCGTAGACAATCATAGAGTATATCCTGTACATCTCAGTATAAATGCAAATGTATGATGCAAGTGTCATACACGTGATCTTATGCTATCAATTTAGGGCGTAAAAACCCTATCAAGGAACTCATTGCTCATGTGTAGTCCAAGTGAGGCTGTCACCTGCTTAGATCAGTGTAAAGAAATAAACACAATTAATGGGGCAAAATTGTGATGTTTCGCATTAGCTGAACCTAATCAAAATCGATTTCAAATGGCAATGATAATACATATAATGCTTTAGTCAGCTTGCGAAGGTGTTAAGAATTTTACCAAAGAGTTCAAATAACAACAGTATAGCATGCATGTGGTGCATATGTCTATAGGGGTCAAGACATTTACGAACGAGTTCATAGCGTATGAAAGGTTAAAGGTGCTGATCCAGAATCGGAAGGACCTTGCCAACTACACGAGCTTCTACAACACGGACGCCTGGTTCTGGGACAAGGGAAACGTGATCCTCAACATCACCGGACAGGTGCTCACCACAGGGGTCATTACGGTAGGGCTTTTAGACAACGGTTTGAATTTCAAATGTCAATATATTAAACAAATTAAGTGCGTATTATAGCTGATAGGCAAGGAGGAATGTTTTATTTTTCTTACTTTCTGACGGTACCGACATACTTAAAATGACTTGTTAAAACGAAATGGGATCAAAGGAAAGTTACATTGACGGCTAAGAAATTGGCTAAGTGTTGTTTTACATTTGATAAAATTGTTCGCTTAAATATTGGATATCGATTTCAAAAGAGATTTTTTATAAAATATGTTGTATGCCATTTTCCCTCTTTTCAAAGCATCAATTTCATGTCAGATATTAAATTGTTTACGTGCACAGGAGAAATCCGAGATCATTACAACTTACGCCCTCTGTGGGTTCTCTAATTTCGGCTCCATTGGGATCACGCTTGGAGGCCTTGGGGCGCTGGTTCCTTCCCGGAGAGCGGATCTGGCGAAAATGGTTGTCAGGGCCATGGTCTGTGGAAACGTAGCCTGCTTCCTTACTGCGTGCATAGCAGGTATGGTGAACTCAAAGTTTGCATTGACTTTGGTTATAATACTACAGTACTACAATATATGTGTGTATATATATATATATACTACTCCTTTCAAAGATTAGAAACAACACAACAAAATCATCATCAGCATCATCATCATCATCATCATCATCATCATCATCATCATCATCATCATCATCATCATCATTATCATCATCATCATCAACAACAACAACAACGATAACTATTACTACTTCTATTACTACTACTAATTCACTACTACTACTTCTTCTACTATTACCACTACTACTACTACTACTACTACTACTACTACTACTACTACTACTACTACTACTACTACTATTACTACTACTACTACTACTACTACTACTACTATTACTACTACTACTATAACTACTACTACTACTACTACTACTACTACTACTACTACTACTACTAATTCTAGTACTACTTCTACTGCTAATACAACTACTATAACTAGTACTACTACTACTACTACTACTACTACTACTACTACTACTACTACTACTACTACTACTACTACTACTACTACTACTACTACTACTACTACTACTACCACTACTACCACTACTACTACTACTACTACTACTACTACTACTACTACTACTACTACTACTACTACTCCTTCTTCTACGAATATTGCGTATGATATTACTACTACAATCGCTTTTTGTGCTTATTATACAATTATTAATTATTATTGATTATTATTAATGTTCTAAAAAATATTGCCGTTTGTTCCAGGACTTTTGTACAAACCGTTTTGAAAGTGTCCACTGTTTTCCATGATGTGTTGACTTTGTTTTCCTGGATTTTCCAAGAAAGTCCATATTGATTAATTCCTGACCACGTATGTTTCAACATTCGTACAAAAGGGACAACTACAAATAAGTATACACCACTACGACTGAGGAATTATTGCTGTTCCGTTCACAAGAATAATTAAAACTTAAAACCACAAACTAATATAAAAATGATTATGTTTTATGTTTCTTCATTTTTTGTCATATATATATATATGTATATATTCATTATATTATATTATATGTTGGATTCTACTGTTTGCATATCAAAAAGAATGATTTAGACATTGATTTTTTTGCGGAATCTATATTTGTTTATTATCATATTTTATGTTTCAACATGATATATTCGGGTTGAATACTTGTTTCGTATCACATTCCATGTTTCGCCATAATTCATGATTATTCTATACGTGTTAGTTATCATTTACCATGTTATTACATGATTAATGTTGATGTTTACTTCTTACATATCAGATAGCATGTTTAACATTGATTCATGGTGTTTCTTACTGAACACATATCAAATAGCATGTTTTACATGATTCAAGTTGATTATTTTCTTCTTACATATCAGCATGTTAAACAATGACTGATGCTGATTATTATAATAACCGGAAAATATAAGATCACTAGATAACTCTACAAATATTCATTGTGATTGTTACTAAATACAAGTGATAATACAATGTTTTCACAAATTTCTGCTACTTTTTTCGTACGTTCTAGACGGAATGTTACATGGTTTAATCATCGTAGTATGGTGATTTATTAAGGAGAGCATGTAATAAAGCTTTTATGTATTACATTTAGAAACATATTTAATCTTTAAGACCTGTTTTGATCTTTTTTGTCTAGTTTGTAGGGTTTAGGACGATTTTATGTTTGAGTCTCGCTAGGACGTCGCTAGGGACATGCTTAGACGTGACAGATTGCCTTTCCAAGATAGCTACATCGTTGGGTAACATTAGGTAACATTTGCTGTCCTGTCGAGTGTTCAGCATAAAGAATGTTACTCGAAAATAAAGATTCTTTCTTTTACAGAATGTTCAAATATTGCTTTCCTTTATAAAAAGGGATAGGCTTATATAATACAAACACCTTATACATTTATTTTCTATGCTTTGTATAACCAGATGTTTGAGTATTTAATTAGTGATACTTGTTTATCAGGAATGTAGTTTGAAATGAGTGTACATACGGACTAATTTAAAATTACGCTTCAATACATTTGCAAAACCATTCATTTTTACAATTATAATTTCTTTAGGAAAATAATTTCGCTAACTATTTCTGACAATGAAATGGCAATCATGACTCTACAAATTACCAAAGTGTGAAATAGCACGATATTTGATTCACCATTTAGAGAAAAAAAAAGTAGAAAAAAGGTTCCAATTGAATTTTACAAATACATGAGCGTAGTTAATGTTTTAATCAGGTAGTTTGAAGCGTACCGGTAGGTAAATGTTTTGTATAACCACGTTACAATTTCTTAAACTTTAGAATAAGAATCTTCTGGTGTGTTCATAACTTGATTTTTGTTAAATCTGTCGTTTTGAAACATAAAAATTCCAGCGTCATTGTGCTTGCTCTCTGATATACTCAAATATTAATTGAAACACATGGATTGCATAGAGGACTTGTCAACAAGGGAAATAAATGTGACAAAAGTCAGCTTTTTATTTGTTTAAATACTCTTTTTTCATATAATCTGATTTGATGTTGAGTTTTCTTCTTTCCAACACATGACATTCAATCACTGTTGATGCAATGCAATTCTATTTAAAGCCGCACACCTTGAAATGAAGTACATGTTAATCAATATATACATATCCAATTTGAAAGTGTGCAAAATTGTCATTAAATCTATAGCCTAGTAAGCAAGTAATTTTATTGTTTTTAAAATTTTAAAACTATAGTAGGATTTCTATATGTAAACATTCATTTCGACAAACGTGGTTATATTTAAGTTTTAAAGCGCAAAAAGACGGATTTCTACCTTGTAACCACCAGATATATTCTAATTGAGATAGATGAAATTAAATCTATGGCCTAGTTAGCAAGTAATTTATTATTTTCCAAACGGCACCGCTTTAAAAACCGAAAGAAGGATTTCTAGACATATACGTCCATTTTCGACAAACTCGATTTTTTTAAGTTTTAAAGCGCAAAAGAGGCAGATTTATACCTTGTAACCACCAGATATATTCTAATTGACATAGATAAAATATGTTTCTTATTTATATATAAATTTACTATGCCATGTATGTCATTTCAAGGTGTGTGACTTAAATATTATTGGAATATGTCATACATCTCTATTTTACCACGATAATCAAAATACTTGAGAATGAATAATAAGTTAGCGTTGGCAATGTATTGACCATGACAAAACAATAGGACTTAACATAAAAGCACATTGTATCGGACTTTAAAAATAAACAATATTGATATGAGTATACACATATGTTAGTAGATAGGACGTGATGTTCCTTCAGTAACGCGCATCATTCGTTACTTTTCGTCATGCATATTTAAAATTGCAACAACTAAAAAGATAATGAAAGACAATATAAGGTTGTTGTCTAAGCTGAGTAAGCTAAGATTGTATATTGTATTCAGATGTTTGTCATTTGAATAACCAAACAAACGTGTCACTTTAGACAATGACAAAAACACAGCATACCATGACAAACAAACAGCATACCATTACAAACACCTAGCATACCATGACAAAACACAGAATACCATGACAAACACACATCATATTATGGCAAGCCCACATCATACTATTATAAGCACATATAATATGATTTAAACCCACCTCATTTCAATTAAACTCAGTGAATTCTATCACAAGCACACAACAAACCATGTCAAACACACAGCATGCCATGACAAACACACAACATACCATGACAAACACACAGCAGACTATGACAAACACACATCATATAATCACAAACACATATCATACCACCACAAACACACAGCATACTATGGCAAGCACACATCATACTATTATAAACACATATCATATGATTTAAACCCACCTCATTTCAATGAAACCTCCGAAATATCAATAGTCATCACTGGAGACAGAAGAGGCGTTCCATAGAAGTCTACGAATATCTTCAGGACAATTGAAGTGATTGCATGTTTGTTTCCTGAGCTATATATACCTAATAGCAGAACTCCTAACACAAGACAAAAAAGTAAGAGAGATGTTATTTTAATTAAACTTTTAAGACAAAATTAATTTTGATAACATTCAAATGTTCTTCTTAAAAGAAAGAAACTAAAACCACAAGACCACTTATATTCAACATCCAACATAAGTTCCAGCATGACAATTGTCTATTCACAATCCCTTTACTAGAAAATGTTTGAAAACATAAAAACGGAATTTAAGATAGGTATAACAAAAACGTTTGTAAATGTATTGTTTGGAGAGAATTAATATGAGCCGTGCTCTGTGAAAAAGAGATTTAACCCATTTATGCCTAGTGGACTCTCCCATCCTTCTAAATTGGATCAATTTATTTCTAAAATTAGGGATGTCTAGTATACTTATTTCTATATTTAGAATATTTATTAATGAAAATCCTTTCAGCAAACAGCGCAGACCCAGATGAGACGCCGCATCATGCGGCGTCTCATCTGGGTCTACGCTGTTTGCAATGTCCTTTTTTCAGGACGCTAGGCATAAATGGGTTAATGTATGTGCGTGAAGTGCAGTCCGCCCAGGCTAATCAGGGACGACACTTTCCGGTTTAATGATAGTTTCTGTGTACAGAGAGTCTCCTCCGAGCAAAAATCCAGTTTAGGCGGTAAATGTCGTCCCTGATTAGGATGTGCGGACTGCACAGGCTAATCAGGAACGATACTTTACACACACGCATTAAACCCCATTTCCACAGAGCACGGCTCATATACTGTTTGCACGTTTCCATTAACGCTGCATTTTGATTGTATAATCTGCTAATGTGGTCTGTGTATCAGCGTGACGAGTCCAACCACGTATTCATACTTATTTGTTAACGCACTCTTTTATTGCTGAAACGAATTTCTTTTTTATGCGTAAATCTTAACGAAGTTCGTCCATAGTAAAAGGTGACATTTTTCACGCAAACGGTTTCGTTTTGCAGTTTAATGAAGACGAAATTGAAACGAGCTTCAAACGCCAGCGAATAAACGTCCGATGGCGCCATTGTTGTTCTATCACTTGCAGCTTTGGACCACATTACGTTGTACTTATCAGAATTGAATAGCATTCGTTCTGTATTTTATCGGTATTTGTACTGTATAAAACATTATGCATACTGTATGCGTAATTTTGTCGACGGTTCATTTACTTAAGTCCAGAAAAAGCTTTGTAATTCTGAACTGTAACTCCAATGTGGCAAAATAAATTGCGCTTATAACCCCAAATATATGTAATTTTTAATACCTATATGCATTTAAACATGACTATTGTCGGTAAAACATTTTATCGCAATTTTATAAATGTTGTTAATTCTAATTTGGCCGCGCTCTGTCAAAAGGGGGTTTAATGTATGTGCGTTAAGTGTCGTCACTAATCAGGAACGACATTTTCCGCTGTTATGGTATTTTGCGTTTAAAGAAAGTCTCTTCTCAGCAAAAATACAGTTTAGGCGGAAAGTGTCGTCCCTAATTAGCCTGTGCGGACTTCACAGGCTAATCTGGGACGACACTTTACGCACATGCATTAAACCCCTTTTTCACAGAGCGCGGCTCATTCATATATGCGTGTCCAAATGGTATGTTTACATCCTGACACTGCAGATAAATTACTCTTGTTAACGCAGTCTAAAACGTTTTCACGTAACCTGATAACGATCACATGCATTTTGAAGAAATGCTGACCTGTTTACTTATGAAGATGCGCAATACCAGTTTGCAGGATCACGTGACTTTGTGGGGTTCCCAATTAAACGTTAATGGAAGTTTACACACCTGTAAGAGGTGGTTTTTTTAAGTAACTCTTCAAAACAATTTTCTTACGAATTTCAACTAGCGCTTTAAAATAGACAGATGTTTATGCTGCTTATTGCGCAGTAAAAATCATAAGAATAACTTTATTTAATAAGCCTGTGCGCTTGTTAAAGAAATCCAATGTGTACAGTATGTTTATGCTTTACGCATATGAGTGGTGCGGTAGTCGAGTGGTAACACTCTGGTTCAAAATTCCAGAGGTCCCGGTTCAATTCCTGGCCGGGGCGCTGGAAATTTCAGAAATGCTTCACGTGTTTCCCACCCAACTAGAGATGTGCTGGTATGAAACCCAGGTAATTCTCGCGTGTATCGGTGCTATACAATGAGCACGTAAAAGATACAAGAGATCTATTCACAAAGAGCTAGGGTATCGCACCCGGATTTCTTGTATCTCAATACTGTCTATTTTTGTTGCTGTCTCTTCAGCAAACAACAAAGGATCCCATTGGAAATAAGTGCTTGCACTTTCATGGGTTATCCTTGACTGCAAGGTCAAAAGAAATACAATACGCAACGTGAAACGTATACGAGGATTTATTCTTATACCTTAAGATATCGGCACACACTCCAAGAAAATCTGTCTTTTATGCACAAAAATTGTTTGCAAATGTATTTTAATAACTTGGGATATTTAAAAAATAAAGTTCCTAACGGTGTGGTTACATTCTGTCCAGACCGTGTGTAAACCCCAGAAAGATTCTGCATCATACGATAATAACATCTCAAAGAGGATAACAACATTTTGAATATGGATTCCGCTGTTGTATTTTAAGTCAATAACATTTAATGTTAAAATTTGGAGACGCAGATCTAGAATTATGTCATTGCTTGTTGTTTGGGATTATTTGTGAATGCATTTTTGCAAATTAATTGATATAAATATGTAACAACAGATTGAATAACACTAAATTATCTTTCTGCACACAAACATATATCCTTAACAAAAAATAAACCAGTATTAGATCTATGTGTTGCCTTTTTCAACCCAATAAGTCGCATCGATAAAAATCTTAAATATTTAAGTGGATATTTTTCTATTTTAGCGTGAACTTAAATTAATATATATTTTAGTTGTTTGTGTCGCATAACCTTTTACAATGATTATATTCAACAACCTTTATACGAATGAGGAAGACTACGTTTCCCAATTACCAATGAACATATACATGATATTATGATATTTATTATAACAATTAACGTGTACTTACATTAAAATATGATTGATATTGTGCAACTTTCAACATGCGCAATATAGTTAAACATTTGAATTATATACATGTTATCATGTACGGTCCATATATTATGCATTGAAAATATTTATAAAGCAATTAACAGGTGAAATACGATATGTTATTTTAAAACAACAAAACTATAATACAAACGAAAGCAAACGTAAAAAAGCGACATACAATATGTAAACCTTCAAATAATGGCTTACTGCTTTAATTATGGATAAAGATTGCCATAAGGTATTGTGTAAAATAATGAATTGTAATATATTGCTTGAACATTGTAACAAAACATAAACTGAAACATATGTAAATATATTGATATGAATTATTATTTACACGGACAAATTGGGTTATCCATCGAAAGAATGAAATGAAAATGTAACGCATTGTATTACAAAGTAACACAATAACCGTTTTAAAAGGTCAGTAAAGTATACTAATAGAATTGCAGAAAGATGCAATATTAATATTGAAGATGCAACAGACACGTTCTTACTGTATGATACAAACAATATACTGTTTAATCACAACTAAATTTAATTAATGCTGTAGGAATGAAGAATTGCCATCTAGATTGGTTTCTGTTTGTTTTGTGTACATTTGCCTCGACGGTACATAACTACGCTGAAAGGGAATTGTTCACAGATTATGGTTTGTTTTTTAACGTTGTCTTTATGAGCTTTAGATTGATTAATGTAAACATCGGAACTAAAAAGCTGCAGTATAAAAGAATAAAAAAGAGAGGGAGAAAACAGTTATCCAAAGCTGGACTCGAACCACTGACTTTTTGAGTAAAGGTCTAACGCTTAAACTACTCGGCCATCCAATCTGATAGGTATGTAATGGTATTGTTTACTTTATAAACGCAATCTATGTAGTGTCCAAAAATATTACGATAACAGAACTCTCGTAATTATTCAATCGTTTCGCGTTTGTAACGCTTTATAATTTTCAGGTTTTTAAATCGTCAAAAGATGCATATTATGGACACATAGTGCATCGTAAATATTCAGTATTATTGTTTCCTCGCAAAAAAACATAACTACAACACAAATTTCAAAGCTGAAACAATTTATCAATTTTGTCAATTTACATATTGTGAACAGGTTCCTTTAAGTAAAATCATAAAGGTATGATATACACAAGTTTAAAAGTATATGCATAAATTAACCTCTCTGTGTGTTTATTTTAATGTTTGAATATTTTTGTACGACATTGTAGATGTTCAATATCAAAAACACGTTCCATTTGTGATACAACAAATTATACATTGGTTGATCTGACACATACAAAATTAGTAATCTTTAAGATCGGAGATATGGCCCGTTTGCAACTCTATATAATTATGCAGTTATTTAAAGGAAACAATCAAAGTGTTAAAATGTGCTTTTTATAAAAAAGAATGATGCATTGTGTCATTTATACCGTGGATATTCATAAATGCAGAGAAACGCTCTAATAAATTTACAACGCCCAATGAATACAACACCTGCAATTATAAATGATTAATATATCCACACCACCAGATATACATGTATGCATGCGTTCATGCGAAACAAATGTTCATGATATATAATATATATATATATATATATATATATATATATATATATATATATATATATATATTGGTTTAATATATTTCTAACATGGTACCCATGTTTAAATAAATCTGTTTAGCCAAAGCTAGCACCAGGGCGATCAGTATCGTGAAAAGTGAATGTCCAACTGGCAATACAGATTGTGCACCTGAAACTGTGAAAGAACGAGCCCATTATAATATAAGATTATACATAACAAGAGATGTGTTCGTCAGAAACACAATGCCCCCTATTGCGCCGCTTTGAAAAATATTTTTTTTTACCTTTGAACTTGAAGGATGACCTTGACCTTCAACTTCCACCACTCAAAATGTGCAGGTTTATGAGAACGCCGCTTTGAAAATATTTTTTTTAACCTTTTACCTTGAAGGATGACCTTGACCTTGAAGGATGACCTTGACCTTGAACTTCCACCACTCAAAATGTGCAGCTTCATGATTACGCCGCTTTGATTTTTTGTTTTACTTTTGACCTTCAAGGATGACCTTGACCTTGAAGGATGACCTTTACCTTGAACTTCCGGCACTCAAAATGTGCAGCTTCATGAGAACGCCGCTTTGAAATTTATTTTTTTAAATATTTTTTTGACCTTTGACCTTGAAGGATGACCTTGACCTTGAAGGATGACCTTGACCTTGAACTTCCACCACTCAAAATATGCAGGTTCATGAGAACGCCGCTTTGAATTAATTTTTTTGACCTTTGACCTTGAAGGATGACCTTGACCTTAAACTTCTACCACTCAAAATGTGCAGCTTTATGAGGTACACATGCATGCCACATATCAAGTTGTTATCTTCAATATTAAAAAATATATGGCCAATGTTAAAGTTTTTGGACGCCATTAATTTGACATTTGACCTTGAAGGATAGCCTGACCTTGAACTTCCACCGATCAAAATGTGCAGCTTCATGATAACGCCGCTTTGAATTTTTTTATTTCTTTTTTACTTTTGTTGACCTTGAAGGATGACCTTGACCTTTAAGGATGAACTTGACCTTGAACTTCCACCACTCAAAATATGCAGTTTCATGAGCACGCCGCTTTGAATTAATTTTTTTGACCTTTGACCTTGAAGGATGACCTTGACCTAAAACTTCTACCACTCAAAATGTGCAGCTTTATGAGGTACACATGCATGCCAAATATCAAGTTTCTAACTTCAATATTAAAAAAGTTATGGCCAATGTTAAAGTTTTTGGACGCCATTAATTTGACATTTGACCTTGAAGGATAGCCTGACCTTGAACTTCCACCGATCAAAATGTGCAGCTTCATGATAACGCCGCTTTGAATTTTTTTATTTTTTTTTTACTTTTGTTGACCTTGAAGGATGACCTTGACCTTTAAGGATGAACTTGACCTTGAAGTTCCACCACTCAAAATGTGCAGCTTCATGAGAACGCCACTTTGATTTTTTTTTTACCTTTGACCTTGAAGGATGACCTTGACCTTGAAGGATGACCTTGACCTTGAACTTCCACCACACAAAATATGCAGGTTCATGAGAACGCCGCTTTGAAAAAAATTGTGTTGTTGTTGTTTTTCTACCTTTGACCTTGAAGGATGAACTTGACCTTGAACTTTCACCACTCAAAATGTGCAGCTTCATATGATACACATGCATGCCAAATATCAAGTTGTTATCTTCAATATTAAAAAAGTTATGGCCAATGTTAAAGTTTTCGGACGGACAGACGACATATATTTGACATTGACCTTGAAGGATGACCTTGACCTTCACTTTTCACCACTCAAAATATTCAGCTCCATGAGATACACATTCATGCCAAATATCAAGTTGCTATCTTTAATATTGAAAAAGTTATGGCAAATGTTAGAGTTTTCGGACGGACAGACGCCATAAATCTGACATCTGACCTTGAAGGATGACCTTGACCTTGACATTTCACTACTCAAGATGTGCAGCTCCATGAGATACACATGCATGCCAAATATCAAGTTGCTATCTTTAATAGTGAAAAAGTTATGGTCAATGTTAAAGTTTTTTTCGGACGGACGGACTGACTGACTGACATCCTGACATACTGACACACTGACACACTGACATACTGACGGACAGTTCAACTGTTATATGCCACTTTACCTGGGGCATAAAAATCATGTTTAATACACTTTAATACTATACAAGAATTAAATCTAGTATGATGTCATGATTGTACGAAGATACTTTGCACATGAAGATTTCTAGCGGTCGATGCTCCTTTTCAATCTGACATTAATAAAGACATTGACCATTTAAAGTGGCAATTTTCTAACGCGATACATTCAGCCCCAAATTGATACATTGGGCAAATTTACAGTGCCCAGTTACTAAACCGGGTAAAATTTATACAATGTGCGACAACTATTAAGCTCGCTATCTTTAACCGGAAGCTGACCGTTTTATGTATGCATATTTTAAAATACCGTTTCTCTATATATAATAGTTTCGATATAGGGTAAAATATGTGATTGATAGTTGTTAATCATTGGTTGAGTTTACAGAAATTTATATTTGGCCCATGATCTGTGAAAAGGGTTTTAATGCATGTGCGTAAAGTGTCGTCCCAGATTAGCCTGTGTTGTCTGCACAGGCTAAACAGGGACGAAACTTATGCTTTTATATTTTTCATTAAAAGAAAGTCTCTTCTTAGCAAAAGAATAAGTTTAGGCATTAAGTGTCGCCCCTTATTGGCCTGTGCTGACGAAACTATACGCACATGCAGTAATCCCCCTATTCACAGAGTGCGGCTCATTTGTTTTGGTCCTTGCTTACTCCAATTGATTTTCCGAAAACCCCCTATTCACAGAGTGCGGCTCATTTGTTTTGGTCCTTGCTTACTCCAATTGATTTTCCGAAAAGCCTTGGACAGATGGTTATAAACTTCTCTTCTCTTCTTAATTTCACAGAAGGACGTGCTACATAATTCGTGTACGAACAAAGCCGCGTAAGACGATTGCACACTACTCAAGCTTGTAATGTGTGTCAAATGAAATCATAAGAACCAGGTCAATGATGTCGAGCTTTACCTGCGTAATTCTGCGAGAGTTTATCCACGGTAGCCGCGATGGTGTCCGAGGTCTTGGCGAGGAAGTTCAAGTTATCATCGTTCAACATCATTCCCAGACTGTCACAGGCGTTGTGGTAGCATTTCTGCATTTTTCCGCGGAGGTCCGCTAAAGAAATAAAACATGTTTGTTTACTAATTGATATGCACAGTTACTTACTACAAAACTTGCAAACAAATTGTAATCGTCATCAGTTAGCTTTATATTCCGTTCTTGTGACTGTATTTGACACAACTAAATAAACATAAAACTACACGTTTATGAAGCTATTTACCTACCCGCTTTCATAGATGTGGTACTTCTTTACATAAAAACATACACGAGCAAATAATGTATGCTTATTCGTACAAATCTGACTTTGAAGCCATACCTGAGTCAGAAACAAATATGGCTGGAATGTTGTTTAACCAGAAGTTAACGTGGTCACTGCGGAATAAATCGGTAAGTGCATTCGGCGGTAGGTCTAGAGCCAAACCGAACATTTCTATTTCGTATTCTGCTCGCCCCATTTTGTTCCATTGCTGATGAAATTCGTTGGCAAGGCGACCGTCGCGGACCGACTGAAATACTGTCGCGAGAAAGTCCCCCTCAAAGTTGTCGGACTGGAGACTTTTAACAACATCGGGAAAAAGTTTCTTAAACTGAAACAGAGACAATGCCTTATCGATTGATTGAGTCAATACTTGTCGAAGCTATGATGGCCTGATTTACCGGTATATATAAGGGCTAAATTATAGCTCATGGTGTATACTAAAGACTATGTTATTCAACTCATAAGACAAATCATTAGAGGAACATGCGTTATTGCCATTAATCACTGAAAGGACCACATAGGATTTTGCTTTCTTTTTCTTATTTTATATTATACTGTAAGTATATAGCAGTATGTCGATTACTTAATATCATTCTGGTTGGGAAAAAAACATTAAAAAATCTAGCCATTTTATCAAATCTTAATATTGAAATTCGATTTAAATTACGAACGAATGTTTGCAAGAACACCGTCTAATACATTCAAGTTCCTGAGTATTAGTATTGTGTGCAAATACAGTTTGTAATTCATTACCTTGTCAAGATCAGCAGGTGGTATGATCTGGGACGACGCGCTATTGTTATAGTCCATCGCCGTGTCAAGAACGATGATTCCAGAAGGATTGAATGCGCCCACGGTTTGTGGGTAGTTCTTCTGAATCCATGGCAACAGCCATTGTGATATTAGATATTTACTACCCAGTAAACCTTTTAAAAACAAACAATTTATCGTCAACATAACAGTTCTAGACTTCTTCTAGTATCATAGATCGAAGTGCTTTGAATTTGCTTTAAATTATGTGATAAAAGGTTGATGACGACCATTTATTGTTACCGTATTCAACTACACGTTCAACTACATATTCTCAGACTTAAGACTCAGACATGCTATCAACAGTATTAATTAAGCCTCTGTTTTCTATTAATACTATATGTTCAAGCCTCACTTGCTATACATCACCTAAATGTACACCGTTCTAAATTTAGAACCATGTGTTTGCGCTATACGCAACATCGGTAGTAGAGAGAGGAAAACTCTCAAGTATTTGTATTGTGTCTACATCTTTTCTGATTCTAAAGACGTAGAATGTATTGGTTAATACGGGCCTATATCGTACAGAATAAAAAGTTCATAAAAATAAATTTAATAAATTGACTTTCATAATCCTAAACGCAACCATGTATATATGAGACATATTCCATTTGTCAAACAGTTTGTTACTTATCATACCAAAATCTTCTTCAGGAGTGTATTTGGAGAACTCATACTCCTCGTGGTCAAACGCTGCGAATATGACGGTGTGTTTCCGCTTTGATCCCACTGACGTCATCTGGCGAGCCACCTCCAGGAGGGCTGCACATCCAGATCCGTTGTCGTCAACGCCTTAAAGAGCCCTTGTCACAATACATTGGTTGCATGAAGGTGTTATATTGTGTGTTGTTAAGTAACCTATCTCTCCTTTAAGTAGGCCAGTTGTCAGTCATTGACATAAATATGTGATTTTATCACATGTCATACCGAGTTTCCCATGTAATATAACCATTACGAATATTCTTATCTTACACATGTGTAATATACTTTCTAAGCGTTTTCATTGGCTTAGTTTTCGTTCGATCGACCAATCGCATTTTGTTATTTTGCTGAAATTACGTTGCAACGTCAAATGACGTCGAGAAATGTAAACAACATCGGAATTTATCATTATGTTTGGGTAAACATTCATTTAATTTGCTCATTTAAAAGCATGTGATAAACAAGCGATGGGTTTGTGAAACACTATGTCCCCATATATATGACCTTTGACCTTGAAGGATGACCTTGACCTTGACCTTTCACCACTCCCAATATGCAGCTCTATGAGATACACATGCATGCCAAATATCAAGTTGCTAGCTTGAATATTGCAAAAGTGTAGTTAAATGAGCGATTTTGAATCATATATTTGACCTTTGACCTTGAAGGATGACCTTGACCTTTCAACACTAAAAATGTGTAGCTCCATGAGATACACATGCATGCCAAATATGAAGTTGCTAACTTCAATATTGCAAAGGTTATGGCAAATGTTAAAGTTGGGGCAAACAAACACACCAACAGACAGTGCAAAAACAATATGTCCCCCACTATAGTGGTGGGGGACATACAAATAGATCTGACACTCGTTGTAATTTCATACCATATTTTATTCAAATCGTCCAGGAAATTCGTTAGTTAGCTCGCCAAAGGCTCGCTTACTAACAAAATGCCTGAAATCGTTTAATAAAATATGGTATGATATGACAACTCATGCCAGATTCTATATATACGACTTATCTAGCTATCTTGGAACGGTAGGAAAATAGGACACCAATGACATAAACATACCATAAGTTTTAAAAAGCGAAGCGTAAATTACTCTCGAATAAAGTGTAGGACCCTATCACATTTAAAGACAAACAGTTCTGTTACTATGGTACTGGTTCTGGTACAATGTCTATAAAATCGGCGTTACTTAAATGCAAGAATGTAAAATGTAATTGATTGCTCTTTGCATGATAAGTTATAATTACGCAAATCAACTAGTTTTTTTAACATATGAATACATATGTTGTTAAATATATATATATATATATATATATATATATATATATATATATATATATATATATATATATATATATATATATATTTGCAATTAATGACTGCCTTTACCGTAGGTTCAGTACCTTTAGTGATGTTGACTGTATCGTAGTGTGCACCGACTCCAATAATCTGGTCATCATATGTACCAAAGTTGTCACCTTTTAAAATTCCAATTACGTTTGCAAAATCATCCTGTAAATAAAGAAAAAAAAGCAAATTTCGCTGTTTTGTGCCAGAATAAGTTATACATGAACATGTATTAATTTTAAATATCTCCTTAATTCGTTATCGGTTACTAACACCCATTCAATAGTAGTACCAACATGCAGATTGAGAATGTATAATTGTGAAGCCAGAGATATTTTTGATTGTCTTAGTTTTGTTATGATATCTTGGTATCTGAAAAAAAGTCAACATTATGTGAACTGCAAAAACTCTGGACTAACCCCTTCCCACACAAAGTTGTGGTAAGTTGTTTCCAGTCCGAATCTCCTGAATTCGTCGTGTATAAACGTGGATGCCCGTTGCTTGTATTTTGGGTTAGTCATGTGATGGCGCGTGTCAGAAAAGTAGTCCGTCAATGTTGACCGCAAGTACTCCAAGCTTGCAGCATGCGTGACTGACATAGTAAAAACAAACAGCTTCCATTGTTTGGTATGGTAATTTATATTTAACGAGTGTACGTAACACAACTATCTCGCTTAAGCATTTCATTATGTTTAATACCGGTGCTTTATATGGACGTTGCAGTTTAAATCGAGAAAATACTTTGCAACGTCTGAGCGATGTGTTTATCATCTTACAACTTTTGTGTGTTAATTTTATAGTGTTTTTTTATTCAAGAAATGAAAGCAATGGCATTTGTACTTACATACGACGCAAGCTTCCAGCATAAATATTTGCAGATACCACCGTAATCGCTCAGGATTAAAGGATTACACCATGCACTATATGCTTTAAAATAAGTATTATACTGTTTGTAGGTGTTATCTGACTTTGATGTTTTGACCAAATCCTTCTGTAGCGAGCTTTTCCAATGTTCTATTAGAATTACTGTTCGGACTGTATACACTGTAATCACTACATTGAGTTCATTAATAACACAACACTTTATTACCGTAATAACTCTATGTATTCGGACACTTAAAAATAATTAATTTTTTTTCGTGTCCGAAGACTAAGATACGAAAAATATTAACAAAATACATGTGTCCGAAAATAGCGTCAATTGTATCAACGACAACCGGTAATAGCACGCGCTTGTAAAAAACCATGCCGTATAGTATAAATTACAGTTATACATGTTTGCACTGCATTTTAAATAATTGTAAATGCTTAATTTATTTGACAGAAAGTTACTTCAAGGTCGTACTTTGACCAACGAGTTCAAAAATGAGCATGTGATGTACCGATACACGCTTGTATGAACCTGTAATTAACGCAATAAAAAAAAGCAAACTATGAATTCTTTGTTTGTTCATTTCCGATAGTTGTTGTGTAACACCTTCCATTGTTCGTAAAACTTGTAATAGGGTGCATCACAATTTGAAACATTTAGTATTTGTCACAGTTATTTTACTGAGAAGGGGTAGTACCATTGCGGTAGATAATTGAACTGTTAATTGGCACTACCCCTGGTAATTGTCATAACGCTTATGCTATCGGGCGAAACCATTGTTTAATACCGATTCACAAGGTTATTTACCCAATAACGCAAATGTAACGGTCCATTGCCCTCAGGCATTCACCCGCAATGTTTTATGATGTTAATTTGGTTGTAAAACCCCATGATCGAAGTGTCATTAGATATCGAAAACATGTTCGAAATTTGGTAAAATATGTAAAATATACTGTCCGAAAACTTAGAGACATAAATAACGGACGAAAACTCGTGTGTCCGAAAATAAAGAGTCACGAAAAATAATTAGTTTTGCTAAAAAAGGGGGTGTCCGAAAACTTAGAGTAATTACGGTAATATTTTAGATCGTATTTTATTTCTATTTTAACACAAGTTTATATTCCAAAATAAGCTGTTTTTATTTGTACACTTAATATTTAGTTATTTTAATATTGCTGGTCTTAATTCAACTATAATTCCACAGTAAAAGGTTTCCGTTGTTACTTCTTAAAGGGGCATTTTCACGTTTGGGTAAATTAACAAAATTGAAAAAAATTGTTTCGGAATCGCAAATTTTCGTTTTAGTTATGATATTTGCGAGGGAAACAGTAATAATGAACATTTACCATGCTCTAAAATAGCCATTATATGCATCTTTTGACGGTTTTAAAATCTGAAAATTATAAAGCGTTGCAACGCGAAACGAATTAATCATTTGGAGAGTTCTGTTGTTGTCGTTATAATCTGTGAAACTACGAGGATTGGTTATATAAAGTATAAAATGCATCTGTCATTTTATAAAGAAGGATGGCCGAGAGGTCTAAATGGGAGACTTTTTACTCCAGGACTCCAGGGGTCAGTGGTTCGAGCCCTGCGGAGGGTTACCTTTTTCTTTTTTAAATTTTATTCTTGATTTTTTTACCGGAGAATTTAAGATCCAATTTTTACATTTATCGTTATAAAGAATTTAATGACAAACTTCAAAACATGCCAAAATCTGTAAAAAGGCCCCTTTAAAAGCCTAAATTCCAACTCTCATCTAAACTCTTTCCAGACACGTTATTTAGCTACAATTTTGTCCACTCTCACCAAACAGACACACACTTATCAACATTCCCAACATAAACAGCCGATAAGCACAGCCGAAAATGTCATCTCTCTCGCAACAGAGCACATTTAATCTAAAACAAACAATCTCTCTTTCTCGAACAATATCAGATATCCGATTCAGCATCCACACCCAAGGTATAATTAATCGCAGTTCGCGACACCTTCAGAATTTCTTGAGACTTTTGCAATTCTGATGGAAGACATTCTCTGCTGATCCAGCGACCCATCTTAAAGGCATCTGTCAAATGTATAAATCATTTCCAATAAAAGCATACATTAATACTGTAAATTTACTTACTTTAATAGTTTCCTTGCTCGCTTTTTTTGCAAGTAATCTCCAATTTGAATTTACATTACCCTTGCTCTCTTTTTTGCAAGTATTATAATTTAAAAAGTGTTGATTTAAACCCTTGCTTTCTTTTTTGCAAGTATTATCCTTTTAAAAACATCCATTTGCTTTCTTTTTTGCAAATATTCCATTCCTCGTGTACTGTACACGACTTCGTAAGCACCAGGTGCAAACGGTACCAGTCGAACAAAACATTCACCAAACATGGTTTCTATACATTGTTCATAGCCATACATGCGAAACAATATCCATTAAATCATAAATACAAATAAAAACACGTGACGTATCCAAACTATACCATAAGTATAGCAAAACAGTCGAAAACATTCATATCACATTCACATAACAACGCACATATAGTGTTGTTATATTCGAATAGCAAGTACTTCACTACAAAAACGTCTTGAGCTAAATACAAAGTGATTGTTGCTCACAAAAATATTCTGACCTTTGTCGAACACAATAATATCCTTTATAAAATGCTTTTGTACCATGCCGGCCTCAAATAAGAATGGCCAAAATGCTGCACTAGGCCATCTGGGTACCACCAAAACGCCATGCGCGTTGCATTCTAGAAGGTGCATAATTGTTTTTCCTACCAGATAGATAGGTGGTACTAACCAATTCAAATCGGCACCCCAAAACTGGGTAAAACAATCAACTGCTTCCGTTTCAAAATCATAGAATTTTGAATTATATCTCAAAGTCTTTTTATTTTTTAAAGTAGCAAAGCGATCAATCGAAAATGTACCCCAGATGCTATTCAAATACTCAAAGAAATCTCTTGAAACTTCCCATTCATCTGCATTATTAATTTTACTAATACTGTCGGCAATGGAGTTTAATTCTCTAGGAACCCATTGTATTTCTAGTCCTATGTTCATCTTCAAACAAATACTAAAAATGCTCAGAGCTAGATCATGTAACTCGAGATTAGAACTTCCTACCTTCACCACTTGTACACATGATTGAGAGTCAGAAAACCACTTTACAAAATCCCCCCTTAAAAAATTACCGTAAGCCCGTAAAGCTAGAAATACTGCTTTAATTTCTCTATAAGTAGAACTTTTAGCAATCATCATTAGACCATATATCATGAAAAATGAAATCTGGCCTATCAACAATGTAAGCCCCGCAGGCAAACCCACTTTCATCACTGTACACTTTCAAAACTTCGACACATGTACATTAACTTAGAGGTCTTGATTGTATGCCATCTATGCGATCTAACCAAAATCTTAATTCTGAAATACAAAAGCTATCTGGATCAAGGGCTTTAACTCTATCCCACAACTGTCTAGAGGTGATTACGGAATAAAGAAATCTAGTCATTAATCTTGCTAGACTACCTATAACAGGCATCATAGAAATAATTTTCCCCGTACATCTAGCTAAATCCCTAGCCGAAACCATTGGCATGGAAGAATATACCTTTAAAAGAGTATTTTTAAAATCAAGCGTTCTTCGATCGGGAATTTCGATAGAAAACATTTGGCTATCCCAGATTAATCTTACCCATTCTAGCCTCTGAACTGGTATCCATATTGACTTTTCCTCATTGATTACAAGTCCAGCTTCGTGTAATGTATTTCGAACAAAATTTGCATCTTGTGTTGCATTTTCGATATTAGAATTAGTTCCCCAACCGTCATCTAAAAACATAACAATTTTTATGCCATTAAAACGCCAGTATTTAATGATCTCCCTAAGGCACTTAACAAAACAAAAAGGTGCGCAAGACAAACCAAAAGGAACCACTATATAAACATAGTATTTACCATTTAAAGAAAATCCCAAATATTTCTGGTTTTCAGAAAATATGTCCAAATGATAATAACCTTTTGACAAATCAAACTTGAAGCAAAAACAATTCGGATCAAAATATTCAATCCCCGTTTTCCAGTCTTCGAAAGTCATTTTTTCTTTCCATATGTATTTATTATCAAATCGTAAATCTAAAATCAACCTTTTCTTGCCGGCTGCATTTACGGCTACACTTAATGAGGGATTTCTATTGATTCTACAATAAAGCCATTATTTAACATATCCTGCACGGACTCGTTTACAAAATCTATATGCTTTAAAGCTGATTGGTTATTTGCAGATACACATTTATCAGGTAATTCTATCAATGGTAATTTGTAACCGCCTACAATACAGTCAATTATATCAGGGTTGGCACCGATGCTTTTCCAAAAACGAACATGTCTCTTTAAACTGCCTTTTACATTTCGACGAATAACCAATTGAATTATATCCGATACGATTACAACAGCATGCACATATTTCGAGCAATTTTAGCTCTAAACAAGCGCTTTATCGAGCTAATCGCTAAGCCCTTGAACAACAGACAATCTCAAATGACATAAATGATGTTTAATGTTCCGAAAAAACGATTATATAAAAACAACGCTTTCAGATTTGGATTAAAAAAATGTTCATTTCAATTATCACAATCAATAAGGGTTGTCTTGTAACTGTAAGGAAGTATTTGCCACTGAAAAAAGCCATTTGAAATATATATTTTTTGAACAACAATCAATAAAACGCGCCCAAACAGTTCAGAGTATATATTAAACAGATAACAAAATACAGTGTGGTACACGAATTACCACAGTTATAAAACTGGAGCTATCCTATTGTCTTTAAAACATTGTATTGCAACAGATTTATTAATGTTGTAAATTCAAATTACCAACGTGTCCAAATCGTATGCTCACATCCTGACACTGCAGATACATTACTATTGTGAACAGAGTTGAAAACGTGTTCACATTAACCTCATAACGATAACATGCATTTGTAAAGAAATGATGACCTGTTTACTAATAGAGATGCGCAATACGTTACGAAAATCCTGAAGAGGATAACGACATTTTGAATGTGGATTCCGCTGTTGTATTTTACGAAAGGTTGAGGTTAAGTCAATTACAGTTAATGTTTAAATTTGGTGTCGCAGATCTAGAATGATGTCATTGCTAGTTGTTTGGGGATATTGGTGAATGCATTTTGTTAATCAATGTATATAAGTATTTAACAAAAGATTTAATAACTTGAATTATCTATCTGCAAACAAACATCGTTTACAAAGGTAAACCAGCATTACGGGTTGCTTGTTTGAACCCAATAAGTCGAATCCAAGCAAAATAATAAAAAATTATGCTTGATATTTATTTTTTGATGGTGAACTTAAATGCATATATAATTTAGTTGTTTATGTGGCATAGCCATTTAAAACTTATATGTTTTACAACCATTATACGAATGAGGAAGGCTACGTTAATTGCTTTAGAAATATTTTGAATGCATCATATATTGACCGTACATGGTTGCATAGTGCATGTGTAATTACATTCGTATTGTTATATTACATTAAATAAAACCATGTATGTGTTCAATGGTAATTAGGAAACGTAGAAAATATCTGGTGGTTACAAGGTAGAAATCCGTCTCTTTTGCGCTTTAAAACTTATAAAATAATCGCGTTTGTCGAAATGGACGTATACGTCTAGAAATTCTACTTTCGGTTTTAAATGCGGTACCGTTTGAAAAATAAATGATTACATGCTAACTAGGCTATATATTTAATTTTATCTATCTCTATGAGAATATATCTGGTGGTTACAGGGTAGTAATCCGTCTTTTTGCGCTTTAAAACTTAACAATAATCGCGTTTATCGAAATGAACGTATAAGTATAGAAGTCCTACATTCAGTTTTAAAATAAAAACAAAACAAAAAACTTGCCAAGTAGGCTATAGATTTAATGATAATTTTGCACACTTTCAAATTGCATCTATATGTATCGATTAACATGTACTGCATATCAAGGTGTGTGGCTTTAAAGCAATTTATTACAATCCATTATTTCAAACAATCCATTATTTTAAACAGTACCTTATGCAATTCTTTATCAATAAGCATAGCATTTAGCTTTTTTTTAATGGTTTCCACATTGCGTTTCGCCTTTTGTTACGTTTGCTTTCGTTTGTATTTAAACTCACTTTAAAGTCTTCACTGCATCACAATTTTTGAATATTCGCACGGAATGGATGTGACGCATTCTCAACATTGTTTAGAAACGTTTTTTGTAAGCCGCTGAATATTCAAATACATTTTATAAACTATTAACGAAGTTCATTTTAATGTGTCAGTGTTCGAAATCGATCGATAGAAATTCAATTTTGAACACGGTATACAATCAATAAAATTATTTGAAATAAATAAAGCGCATAAATTATATATAACATAAGATGGTGTATTATATTTCAACATGGTGTTTGAGATAAACGGCTGCATTAGTCAAGCAATAACTGTGCCTGCAGATTTTTATCAAATGCAGCAGCCGCGATTGGCATACACAAGAAATGCGAATCAATGTTAGAAAACCTGATATATTTCTTTTAATTTAAGTGCGCTTTTGCGTTGTGGTCTGTTCTATGCTCGTTGAAAATTACCGCATACTGTGTAAATAGTTCTTGACTTCTCTTTAATGTTTTAAGATTCGTTCTAAATGGTTGTTTGGTTCCACTAACCCGACCGACTTTTGTTCTTGTTTGTTACCCTGAACTTGTTTCTAGTTATCCAGGTTGAGTTTCCGGTCGAGCTACGTTGCATTCGATCATATTTGTCGCGTTCTGAGAAAACTGGGCATAATGCATGTGCGTACAGTGCCTTTACAGATTAGCATGTGCAGACACATATTTACATCATTTTGTTTTTATACGAAACTCTTTATAACTTATGCCACACTATTGTCCATTAGCAAACAGGTCATTGTATCATATCACTGGTAGTCTTTACCATACATCGCATGAACCCGCAACGTACAAGTGAGGTGCTTTACGTTGGCGGTTCGAGCGCGTATGGGTACGCTTCCATCGTCATAAATGTCACGTGCGTCTGACCGTCGTTTTGGTATAACGTACCTCGGAGCTTTTTGCTTTTTATGTTGATGCTGTTCCGTTATTCCTAACGGCAGCAACATTTTTCTGTGGACACGACGTATACGTTTAGAACTTGGTTGGTCTTTCTTGACGTCATACACGGGAATTTCAGTGTTCGGCTGGTCGATTACCACATATGGCACATCTTCCCACTTGTCTGCGATTTTCTGCTTCCATCGTTGAGTCACATTTCTTACTAAAACCAAATCACCTGGCACGATTTTAGCGGCTCTAGCTTTTGCGTCATAGACCATAGGCCCCACGTTGGGCGCCATTGTTGCCGGCCTAGCTACGCGCAATTTGCGTACTTTGGGTTCGGCGACAAACTATCGAATCAATCGAGGTTAAAGTTTTAATACATCGATAAAGGTATCTGCAGGAATATAAAATGTCCTACACAAATAATATAATGTTTCAATCAAAATAGAATGGCTGCAGTCCAGGTACATGTTAGTATACTTATAAGTACCCGGGGTACATGTAAGTAGTACCCGAGCCGACATTGACCAATCGAGCATTGAGCACTACTAAGTACTACTACCACTGCATACACATGTATAAATTTGTATCAATGCCATATTTATGGAAATAAAATATTATTAAAGTAAGGCGAATGAACGTCATACGTTCTTTTTCTAAACGGCGTGAAAATGATAAAAAAAAATGCATCGACGTGCTTTTTGAGCATGAGTTTCGATAAGATAGATGTTATTTTACAGAAAATTGACAAAAAGTGAATAAAATTGATTTACAAAAAAGCCGACAACGACCGATATAGCGGTAAATTTCCCGGGTACGTTATAGTATATTTACCGTACCCGGGGTACATGTAAGTATACTTATGAGTACCCGGGGTACATGCAAGTCGTACCCGAGCCGACAATGACCAATCGAGCATTGAGCAATACTGTAGTGAAATAAGGTCACTTCCAACAGCCTTGCTGTTGGGCTAGCTCTTTAGTGACGTGGTTAAAGTGTCTGACAACCACTCTGGAGGTCGTGGGTTCAATCCCCGGCCTGAGCTCAGTATTTCCACATTAATGGCGACGAGGCAGAAAAAGAACTGTGAATGCGGCAATGGGTCTGAGCTGTTTAATGGTTTCTGGGAGGGCCATGCGGATGCAATACATGCTGTAGCGGGCGTGCAATATGAAATAAGATCACTTCCAACAGCCTTGCTGTTGGGCTAGCTCTTTAGCGACGTGGTTAAAGTGTCTGACTACCACTCTGGAGGTCGTGGGTTCAATCCCCGGCCTGAGCTCAGTATTTTCACATTAATACTTAGAACTACTACTACTTCTATTACTACTACTACTGCATACACATGTATAAATATGTATCAATGCCATATTTATGGAAAGAAAATATTATTAAAGTAAGGCGAATGAACGTCATACGTTCTTTTTCTAAACGGCGTGAAAATGATCAAAATAACATGGAATCCGATGCTTTAAGTGTGTTTTGTAACCCACAAACAAAGTGATTTATAGCCATTTCCAAAATGGCCGCTGAAAGAAATGTGTAGTTGGGCTTTGTCGAAGAAACAGAGATATTGATTATTCCTTCTTCAAAGTAGATTCTTTCCGAGCAAAGTATGTGGTTTGCCCTCATGGCTGTCATTGAATCCACTTCCAAGCGCAGAGGAGCTGACATGTCGTGTTTGTTCGAAACCAACCGTGTTTCTTCTACAGTACAGGTCTACGCACCAGATTCTTCAAAAAGTTTCGCTTTCTATTGGTCAGTTTTCATATGTATTTGCTGCAATCATAACTGTTGCAAAGCGAATTACGCAGACAATTTTATTGTGTTCAGGTCTCAGCTACGAAAAGTAAACGATTTTTTAGTAGCCAGCCTCCTGCAGAGTTTCCCATCGAAAATGAGATAGATGCCTCTAAATTAGTCTCATTTATAAGACGCGCAAAGAATTAAGAGATACTTTTTATATGGGCTAAATTCTTTGGAACGTCTCATCGTTGAAGGACCTTTTTTGTGGTGGAAACCAGAAAGTTTAAATTTTCATCAATTTGCGTAAAATTGCAAAATAACATTACCAACTCATTCAGTTTTAATTCAGAAGTCCATTTTTACATCAAATATCGTCGATTCGAAGTTAGAAAGGCATAAATTCTTCAGTTAAACTCTGCTTAAATCTGCAAAACAATCACTGACCTGTAGCCATGTCATGAAACTGATTTAAATATGAACCAATCAGAAGAAGGCATTACGGTGTAACGTGTACGGGTAATTTTATTTAACATTAGCTTTTAACACCGACTTTTACCTAACTAGATCTAGTATGCTAATCTTTGTCGATTTAATAAGCATATGTTCAAAACAGATATGGTGCAGTTTCTATTCACTGTTCCAGCGATTTTTTTTGTCCATTTGGGAAAAGTACCCATACCGGTCCAATTGGGAAAAATTGAGTCGTGAAAGCCTGAAAATTGGGAAAAATCGAGTCGTGAAACCCTCAAATTGGGAAATTGGTGTATTTTATTTTATGCTCCCAAATACTTTAAAATTGATAACTAAGTGTTTTCAAGCTATCAATATTATATTTACCTAGGTTCAAACCATAGAACTGCATAGGGAAACTAACAAATAGTTGCATTTTCCCAAAAAAAAATTTTTTTTTTTTTTTTTTACCTTAAGGCCACGACTTTTTTTTTATTGGTTTACAAAAATTATTTTGAAAATGGTCCATCGGGCGGTCGAAAAAAAAAACAAAAAAAAACGGAAAAAAAAGTTAATGCTAATAACATCAGAACAAAGACAACATATCTTTTATAACCTTAACACAGAGACAAAAAATCAAATTATGCAATGAAACACATCTATATCTTCAAATGAAATGAGTCCTAACAGCACCTTATGTAACATCAGGCAATTTTAAACACTCCATTACATGACATGCGTTCTTCTCCCATTAAAACGAAAAACTGCGCTTCATTTCCTTAATTGGATGCGCACCATTACGCAATGCGATGCCCGTTGCATAAATCTTATATAAGATAAACTACTCATACACAAATTACCCGGTATGTGTTTGCTCTTACTCGACTTATGAGATCGTACATGAAAAAAAAATCGAGGTAGATCGATCCATGCGTCGTCGCGGTAATGTTTGTCAAAGTTGTTGTTGTCATGAAAACTCGTTGATTTACAACGCAAAACGTCTTATTTGAACTGACGCGAATTAATTTAATCATATTTGTCAACTTCGCTTTTGCTTTATTTTGATAATTTAATCCAAAGTTTAATGTTAGCAAGTGTTTTTTTTACTGGAATTGTAAACAAGGAGTCAGTTAAAGTCTTCCGAAAATGTGCAGTCTGTGTGAATTGACAGTTTGACGTCATCAAAGGAAAGCCGCTTTCTGTCGGAAGCAATAAAGCGACAAATTTCGCGCCGAAAAAATTGGCTTCCTTTGTCTAGCAATCAACATGCCGAACCAATCGTGTGTTTGTTTCTCAATTGCAATCCTCCAATTTAATAAAAGCACGTGCATAGCTCCGCCTTCGAATCTTTTGCAGAGAACGGAGGCGGAGTTTAAAGGTTAATTGAGCTAGTGTTTTACACAAGTTGAGTTCCGATTTGCCGAAATTACTCGGCCCTAAGCATTGAAACGACAAATACATTTATCAATGATTTTCCGAGATATACCGATTTGTTCCGATTTCCAAACTTTCTGTACAGTTCCTATAAACTATGGCGGACGTGTTTACAAAATTCCTAAACACATATATCGTAAATAATGGCAGTGTTTTATTGGATTATTTATACTTATTATCAAATACTATCGGGTTTGTTTAATATAATTAACATGTTAAACAATATAGTTGCGTCACAGACACGGAAATAAATTTTGATGGGGTCGACATTTGACTGACGCTGATTTTCTTATTGTCTGTAATTTTTACCCGAAATAAATTTTGAGAAGTGCCCATAAAAGGACGGGTACATAATGTGTCACATTGAAAAATATCCCGATCTCTGCAATATATGTGAACCAATCGTTGATTGTACTTACTTGATTTTATTCGCAACCGTACTCAAACCGGATCGTTTTTTTTTCTCATTTCGCTCATTTTGAAGTGCGGTCGGGAATAAAATATTTAAAAAAAAGACGATTTTCCGATTTTATTTTTTTTCCCATTTTCCAAAAATTAGGGTCGGCGGTTTTGTAAACCAAGAAATATAAAAGTCGTGGCCTAAATTGAGAATTTATTTGGACAGCAATTGGGAAATTTGTAGTTTTTTCGTAATTGGGAAAGTGCCGTTTACCGGTACTTTATAAAGAAGGAAAAAAATCGCTGCTGTTCTAAGTTTCAGTGAGTGTTTATGCATGTCTTTTTCGCACCTCTGTCTGTGTTGTTTTATGTACATGTACTTACATTCTACGTTACATAGGACGGTATACTGTACAATCTGTATCAATCTTATTTATGTACAGTATAAAAATAAAAGATGTAATTTATTTCAGAACCTTTTTATTTGTCAATTTAGAAAAAAAAACAATGCTAAATTAATCCAGAAAAGTATAACATCGGTTTACTATGTAACGCGCTGCACCACAACAGACGAACGCAAACTGTATTTTACGCTGTTTATTCTTCCACTTTAAACCAGATGCTTTACATCGAGGTCATGTTATCGATTTATATCTACACAACGAGCGAATCGAGAGATATTGAAAAATTGAATAGTGGTTGGATTTAAATTGCTCAGGCGTGCAAAATTCAAAGTGTCATTACATAATTTTTACGGAACATTATTGAGAAATGAATTATCTACACAGGTATGTAAATATTATTGCAATCCGTTGATATTAAGTGTCTTATATCGGGGCTTGAATGTTGCGCACAAAATCCTTGCACAACAATATAGACAAAGAAGGAAAAAATTCCAACACAAATCGAATGGTTCAGCCGTTGGACGCTCCAAATATTACCTACATAAAAAGTAGCTTAATATTTGAGAGCGTCAACAAGTCGGACTACCTCTTAATATGCCAAGCTGTACAGGGTAGATGCATCTGTTACCATGCAGCAAAAAATTTTACGACTAACAAGTGGACAGACAGTTTTAATTAGAGAATTTATCCGGAAAAAGGAAGATCAACCTTGCATAGTTGCTACATGAAACACCAAAATATTCACTACATCTAGTTAATTTTTCTTGAATGCTCTGAGCTCTTCTTGGTTAGATCAAAATCAATGTCAAAATAATAAGTCTCAAGTTTGTCTATAAATTCGAATTCAATCAACCTAAAACAGCGTAGCAAACACAATACCTGTTACCATTGATATAAATTTGTGTGTTGTTTGTCGATAAATGCTCAAAACAAAATTTTTATAAAAACCGTTGTTAAACCAAAAGTTCAAGTTTTGAATTGACCATTCGATCTATCTTACGGAGGTTCCGTAGAAAGTCACTGTATTACAATTGGTTGGTTAGACACGAGATCTGTCTCGCAGAAGGATTCCGGTGATAATCAATAAAGTATTTTCGAATTCAGAATTTTCAGAGTACTCGGCTTTTTCAATTTCAAAAACTTAAACATTTAAATTAACCGTTGACATGTTTGAAACTTTAGAGATTAATATAATTATTATTCGAGCACACCACATCACGTAACAGGGCCTTCGTTTGGCCTTTTTGGGGCCGAAATTCAGCCCCATTCCCCCCTTAAAATAGTATAATTTTTTCCCCTATTTCAACTAAAAATTCCCCCCTCCAAAAAAAAAAATAAAAAAAATAATTTTATATTTTTACTTTTATACCTATGTTGCCAGCTGGTATCGTGCTATGAACTTTTGATTACATGTATATTTATGTAAATGACATTAAAATATAGCAATTTTAAGTGTTGAATGGTTGGTGATAAGATCTTCAAAAATTCCCCTTTTCGCCCAAAACAACGCGAAATTCCCTCCTCTTAGGGCCCTGGCCCCAATCCCCTAAAGTGTAGCAAGGGCCCTGCGTAAGTTGTTTTAATTTGTGCATTTGCTATATATATATATGATCTGTTTGTGTTTATTTATGCCAGAAAATAGATTATGTTGCTAATATTGCCGATTAAACTAGCGCCCAGATTTCGGGGGGAGACTTGACATGGAATATTCAAATAACCAGTTGTAACTCCCAGCGACCCGGAGTTTAGTGTTTTCATTGTTCAGTCAATTTTATAATAAAGTGAACGTGCATGCAACTGGAGCAGGCAAAAAACATCACTAATTCTAATGTGTTGACAAGCAACTTTGCTTTGCCATTGTTTAAGGGTTTGTTTAATTTTAATATTTCTAAATTTTTGACTTGTAGAGTTTCGCTTAAGGTTGACCGCTATGGGGCATTGGGACTTAATGGCTATGCCATACCTTCCAATGAACCAATTCAATACTAACCTCCCATGCATGTTGACATTATTTATTCCACATCACAATGTGCAAGTTATCAACAGCTTGTTTTCTAAATGACCATGCTGTGCATGGTTATAAACCTTTATTGGAAGAAAAAATTACAAAAATACTGACTTCTTTAGAAATAGTTGCAGTCTTGGTAGGTTGAATGTATATACCAGTATGTAGATATGGTACATACATTAATTAAGCTGTGTTGTAGTAAATCACCTGATGAAATCAGTTTTCTGGCTTATAGCTGTTTAATTTAAATCAAATTCATTAAAAGAATACTGCTGCAACAGCCCATAGATATTAAAAAATGAACATATCTGCTTGTTGTTTAAGATCAAATAGTTGTTTCAGATGGTTAAATCAACCTGTTATCTTTCAGAAAATGATATGCCACAAGCGATTGAGCAGCCATCAATGGACATTAGTGCTGAGCTGTCGACAGAAACTGTCAGTCATCATTTGCAGCCTCTTGACAGGCCTTTGGCTCAAAGAGACTCGGATATGGCATCAGACAATGGTATGTTTGTGTGTGTGTGTGTGTGTTAATGTAGCACACCAAATGTGCTACATATTAAGCAATCTTTTAGTTAATCACCTGATGGAATCCGTTTTCCGGCTTATAGTTGTTTAAGTTTAAATTCATGTAAAGAATGCTGCAGCAACAGCCCATTGATATTTATATTGAACACATCTGCTTGTTGTGAAAGATCAAATAGATCATTCAGATTGTAAAGTCGAGCTGTTATCTTTCAGAAAATGATTTGCCTCAAGCGATTGAGCAGCCATCAATGGACAGTAGTGCCGAGCTGTTGACAGAAACTGTCGGTCATCATTTGCAGCCTCCAGACAGGCCTTCATGTCAAAGAGACTCTGACATGAAATCAGCCAATGGTATGTTTGTGTGTGTGTGTTTATGTAGCACACCAAACATGCTACATATAAAGCTATCTTGTAATTAATCATCTTATGGAATCAGTTTTCTGGCTAATAGCTGTTTCAGTTTAAATTCATGTAAAGAATGCTGCAGCAAAAGCCCATTGATAATTATGTTGAACACATCTGCTTGTTGTGAAAGATCAAATAGATGTTTCAGATGGTAAAGTCGAGCTGTTATTTTTCAGAAAATGATTTGCCTCCAGGGATAGAGCAGCAATCAATGGACAGTAGTGCCGAGCTGTTGACAGAAACTGTCGGTCATCATTTGCAGCCTCCAGACAGGCCTTCATGTCAAAGAGACTCTGACATGAAATCAGCCAATGGTATGTTTGTGTGTGTGTGTTTATGTAGCACACCAAACATGCTACATATAAAGCTATCTTGTAGTTAATCATCTTATGGAATCAGTTTTCTGGCTAATAGCTGTTAAAGTTTAAATTCATGTAAAGAATGCTGCAGCAAAAGCCCATTGATAATTATGTTGAACACATCTGCTTGTTGTGAAAGATCAAATAGATGTTTCAGATGGTAAAGTCGAGCTGTTATCTTTCAGAAAATGATTTGCCTCCAGGGATAGAGCAGCAATCAATGGACAGTAGTGCTGAGCTATCGACAGAAACTGTCGGTCATCATTTGCAGCCTCCTTACAAGCCTTCGGCTCAAAAGGACTCTGACATGGAATCAGACAATGGTATGTTTGTATGTGTGTGTTATGTAGCACACCAATCTTGCTACATTTTAAACCGTTTTATAATAAATCACCATATGAAATCAGTTTTCTTGCTTATAGCTGTTTAAGTTTAAATAAATTCATTTTAAGAACACTGCAGCAACAGCCCATTGATATTTATATTGAACACATCTGCAAGTTGTGAAAGATAAAATAGATGTTTCAGATGGTAAAGTCAAGCTGTTATCTTTCAGATAATGATTTGCCTCCAGCGATTGAGCAGCCATCAATGGACAGTCGTACTGAGCTGTCCACAGAAACTGTCAGTCATCATTTGCAGCCTCCGGACAGGTCTTCAGCTCAAAGAGACTCTGATATGGAATCAGACAATGGTATGTTTGTGTGTGTGTGTGTGTGTGTGTGTGTGTGTGTGTGTGTTTATGAAGCACATAAAACGTGCTACATATGAAGCAATCTTGTAGTTAATCATCTTATGGAATCAGTTTTCTGGCTTATAGCTGTTTAAGTTTAAATTCATGTAAAGAACACTGCAGCAACAGCCCATTGATATTTATATTGAACACATCTGCCAGTTGTGAAAGATAAAATAGATGTTTCAGATGGGAGGCGGAAAACTACAACGGGCGAGGCATGGAATGGTATTGCGCAAGGGGGGGTTAGAGGGTTAGGATTAGGGTTAGGGTTAGTGTTAGGGGTCGGGTTAGGGTTTGGGTTAGCCTAAACCCAACCCTGACCCTAACCCGACCCCTAACACTAACCCTTACCCTAACCCTTTTTTGGGGTTATCACCCCTGACCATGCCTCGCCCGCTGTAGTTTTCCGCCTCCCGTTGCAGATGGTAAAGTCCAGCTGTTATCTTTCAGAAAATGATATGCCTCCAGCGATTGAGCAGTCTTTATTTTTACCAGCTACAAACTAAAACGTATGCAAACATTTATTGGCACACACTATTGTTTGACCGCTATTTTTGTGACAATGCCTGCATTAACTCTCATTTTCATCTGATCATTATCATCATCATCATCATCAAAATTCAATTGATGATTATTATTGTTAAAATAACATTGTTATTAAAATCAACATCCTATGAAGGCAACCTTATCTAATTTTCATTGTCAGTAGCAGCAGTACCAGCAGTGGCAGCAGTACAGCACATCAAGGTACCACACTCGGCAGTACAGCACGTCAAGCTACCACACTCGGCAGTACAGCACCTCAAGCTACCACACTCAGCAGTACAGCACGTCAAGCTACCACACTCAGCAGTACAGCCAATCAAGCTACCACACTCAGCAGTACAGCACGTCAAGCTACCACACTCAGCAGTACAGCACGTCAAGCTACCACAATCAGCAGTACAGCACGTCAAGCTACCACACTCAGCAGTACAGCATGTCAAGCTACCACACTCAGCAGTACAGCACGTCAAGCTACCACAATCAGCAGTACAGCTCAAGCGCCAACTCGCATCAGGCGCACGACGGCAACCTGCATGTCGACACAAATCCCAGAATGCTTATTAAAAAACCCGGGCGGTCACATGGCACGTCCTCTCCGGCGAGGTACGAACGTTTGTCTTGCTTTGTCACCAACAGAGACTATGACATGGAATCAGAAAATGGTATTTTTGTGTGTGTGTTTATGTAGCACACCAAACATGCTACATATTGAGCCTCCTTGTAATCAATTGCCTGATGAAATCAGTTTTCTGGCTTATAGATGTTAAATTGAACTCCTTTGAAGACTACTGCAGCTACAGCCCATTGATATCAAATATGACCTGTATGGGAAATGGAATAAGACAGTTTTATGTTTAAGCTCACATGGTTAGCTTTTGTTATACCGAGATGTCCATAGACTTAAAAACTCCAGGCTGAATTTTAATTTTAATTCAAATCTTCATATTCATACAAAGCTCATATAATATTACAGTCTACTCTAGTTATCTCGACATCGCATATCTCGATTTTCTCGATATGTTGAGGTAAGCTCAATGTCCCAACTTTTTTCCTTCTTTATTTTTATGAATAAACATCGCATATCTCGATTTTCGTTATCTTGAATAATTTGATATCTCGATATAAAAATTTGTCCCGAGTCCTGATTTTACATGTTTTTACTGTGTTTTATATCAAAGCACGAATAAATGTCCCAGTTTCGGCAAAGGTGAGATGTTGTTATGCCCCCTTTCGAAGAAAAGGGGGTATATAGTTTTCGCACTGTCCGTCAGTCTGTCTGTCAGTCTGTCACACTTTTCGTGTCCGCTCTCTAATTCAGATAGTTTTCATCCGATCTTTACCAAACTTGGTCGGATGTTGTATCTAGACAATATCTAGGTCAAGTTCGAATATGGGTCAAAAACTAGGTCACGGGGTCACTTAGTGCATTTCAAGGATTAAGTATGGTGTCTGCTATCTAGTTTGTGATTTATTGTATTTCTGGATAAACTTTTTTATGCCGCCGAAGGAGGGCATCTCTTGTTCTTTGATACTTCACAATCCCGCTTTGCCCAGCTGCTCCCGATACTGAGCGGTAGATAATTGATCCGTTCATTGCATCAATTACCACACGTGTCTAATGTAGTAAGCCATTAACACTTGAGTAAGGCCTGTCACTTTAACTGCAATTAACTGCAATTAATACACAGCCTGCTGAAAGGCTGGAAGACTAATTGTTTTTACAAACAACATTCAAAAATGCATTGAGTTATATTTTCCCGTATATAAACCGTCGCAAATTTGCAGAATGTTGTTCTTTCCTTGAACTCCAACAGCCATTATCATGGCTAACTTGAAAGATTATTATGAGTTGTCGGTTGTAATTATTACGCTGTGTGAGTATTATGACACACGGTGACGGCGTTAGTTAGACCACTTAGCATTTATTAAGATGTTAAAAACAAGGTAAATTTTCGTCTCATTTTCATTTTGAAAATGCCTAATCGGATATCTTGAGCTCTCGTTATCTCGATATATTCTCTTGTTTCTGCCGACTTCGAGATAACAAGAGTAGACTGTATCTCATTTCTGTATGTGCTTCCATTAAAGTCTTCATTATAGGTTTATTAGTTTGAATACTCTATAGTTGAGTGTTATCTGTTAAATGGACAGCTCTTCTAATACATTTGAATTTAACGTCCTTATGTGATAATATCGTGAGTCATTCCCTACATAAACAGTTGAGGAAATCAGTTGCCTAACCAAAAGCAGAAGAAGATTGAGAGAACATATATGTCAAATACTGAAAGAGCTATGTTTTCGTTAATTGATGTTGGCATTCTCTAGTGTCCTCTACTGTTATAGAAAACATTATCTGCAAGTGACAGTAGGGTTGTGCCTCAGATAAATGTGTTATGGCCTTCTTGTTAAATAAGTGTGTGTCTGTATCTGTCTGTGGTTATGTAGCACATCAAAAGTGCTACATATTAAGCATCCTGTAATGAATTTATTTTTTTGGCTTAAAGCAGATAAAGCTGATATAGTTTTTATATATAATTTTCCTTTAAAATACTGAAGCTTCAGACAATAAATATTTGATACATGCAAGACATCTGTTTGTTGTTTAAAAGATAAATACCTTGTTTTTCTCTTTATCAAGCTCATTCCATTATACATAACATCTTTTTTAGGCAATGAAGTTATTGGTGATTCAGAGTCTGATGTGGGATCAGAAATTTGGCCATTTCCATTTTTAAGGTAAGTCAGCTCTCCTATCATTTATTGAGACCATTGTGTTCTGAGCACTGTCTGTTGTAATTTCTATAAGCTTAAAGGCTCCGTTTGAGCAATAGTGAGTTTTATATGTCATCCCATTCGTCATTGATTTGTTTAAATGACAACTCCTTGGCAACCGCTTTGCCAACTTTAAAGTAACCACATGAATAATCCTTGTGTGGTCTGTTACCCAAATAGCAAGGACCATTCCCCTCCATTGCACAAAATTCATATTAGCTGCCAGAGCTGATTGGCCAAATTAAAACAAGAATTTCACAAGCAATCAATTGTGTGTATTAAATTGCCAATCCAATATTGTAAAGTCTTGAAACTAAGCACATATTTGCATATAAGCATATCTGGAAAATAAGCACTGTGGTATTAACTGTACCAATGTTTAGTTTGCACATGTTTGGTTTACAGGTCCGGAAATATCCAAATACCTGAACCAGACGAAAAGGATGAATTTGAAGATTGTGATGACGATGTTCTGGATCCAGATTATAACCCTGAAGAAGACTCGCAGGAAAGTGATAATGACTGTGGCAACCCGAGAGATAACTTTGGTATGTTCTCCTTGTAGTGTGAAGTGAAAAGTGGGCAAAGAATAAGATTTAACTTAAATGTTGACTACAGTATGTGCAAATGATGTGTAAGGTCAGTGTCACATTATTAAAGGTCATGTGCAGTTAAATTATGTATCCCATGTACCTTTTTAGGGCTTTAAGATTCAAATTCTTCTCAAAGATTGTTATGGGTCAAGAATTTTTAGTCGACCTTCTGGTAGCACCTTCATAGATAGAAACTGGGACTGCTGCATGTGACTTGGAATGAAAACTTTACTTGGGATTCTATCAAAAAGGGCCATTATTTGGCTATAATGGTTGTTTCAGTATGCCGCCAGAGCTCAAAAATTTGTTGATTGAATTTGAAAATTGCTCATGTTCATTGAAAACATGGCCAAAAAAAATTGGTTTGTAATTTTTCCTTCATATATGTAGTAAATAAGGCCTGTGAACACTCTAGAAAAATTGTTCTGATGGGTATTTAAAATATGGCCGCCTATTGTAAATACTTTGGAACACCTTACTTTTTAAGTAAAACTTACCAATGTTTTGAAATATTTGCTGAAGAGTTTTAATCTTTGTTTCTTTCTATCTCAGTCTCTCATGTGAGCGCCCCAGGGCCTCTTGGCCCTCTTGTTATACCCCACAAACGAAGTTTAGGGGGGTATATAGGAGTGAACTTGTCTGTCGGTCGGTCGGTTGGTCGGTCTGTCTGTCGGTCCGTATTAAGTGTCCGCTCTCTAATTCAAGTAGTTTTCATCAGATCTTCACCATACTTGGTCAGAAGTTGTATCTTCATGATGTCTAGGCAAAGTTTCGAACATGGACCTTGCCAGGTCAAAAACTAGGTCACGGGGTCACTAAGTTCGTTTTAAACATTCAGCATGGTGTCCGCTCTCTAATTCAAGTAGTTTTCATCCAATCTTCACCAAACTTGGACAAAAGTTGTATCTAGATGATGTCTAGGCCAAGTTCGAACATGGGTTGGATCAAAAACTAGGTCACTGGTTAACTTAGTGCGTTTTAAACATTCAGCATGTTGTTCGCTCTCTAATTCAAGTAGTTTTCATCCGATCTTCACCAAACTTGGTCAGAAGTTGTTTCTACATGATGTCTAGGCAAAGTTCGAAGAAATTGTATTTAAATGATCTTGAGACCAAGTTCGAACATTGGCCTTGCCGGGTCAAAAACTAGGTCACGGGGTCACTTAGTGCGTTTTACACATTGAACATGGTGTCTGCTCTCTATTTCAAGTAGTTTAAATCCGATCTTCATCACATTTGGTCAGAAGTTGTAACTAGATGATGTGAAGGTCAAGTTCGAACATGGGCCATGCAAGGTCAAAAACTAGGTCACGGGGTCACTTAGTGTGTTTTAAACCTCACCATGTTGTCCGCTCTCTAATTCAAGTAGTTGTTATCCAATCTTCACCAAAATTGTTCAGAAGTTGTATCTTGATAATGTCTAAGGCAAGTTTGGGTCATGCCGGGTCAAAAACAAGGTCACAGGGTCACTTGGGTTAGTGCGTTTTAAACATCACAAGGTTGTCCGTTCTCTAATTCAAGTAGTCATCCAATCTTCACCAAACTTGGTCAGAAGTGGTATTTAGATGATGTCTAGGTCAAGTTTTAATATGGGTCATGCCGGGTCAAAAACTAGGTTACGGGGTATCTAAGTGCGTTTTAAACCTCACCATGTTTTCCGCTCTCTAATTCAAGTAGTTTTCATCCAATCCTCACCAAACTTGATCACAAGTTTTATCTAAATGATCTCTAGGACAAGTTTGAAAATGGGCCATTCAGGGCCTAAAACTAGGTCACGGGGTCAGTTAGCGCCTTTTTTAACATTCAGCATGTTGCCCGCTCTCTAATTCATTTAGTTTACATCCGATCTTCACCAAACTTGATCAGAAGTTTTATGGAGATGATCTTAAGGCCAAGTTAGAACATGAGCCTTTCTGTGTCAAAAACTAGGTCAAGGGGTCAGTAAGTGCGTTTTAAAAATTGAGCATGGTGTCCGCTGTTTTTTGTGAAGACGACATGCAAAATATTATGTGTCAATGCGGCATGTGGGGGTATTCGTCACGTCTGTGACAAAGCTCTAGTTAAATTTATGCTTATATGATATTATTGTTTTGTGTACCACACCAAATGTGCTACATATTACTAATCCATCTACTAGATCCCATCTGAACAGTGAAAGGTAGCAATAGGTTTGAAGTGTAATATTTTCAGCCATCATTTGAATAGATGGTCCTTCGCCTTGGTTAGATTTTCCAGTACAATTAGCAAATGGTCATATGCAGTTATTAAGTTGTTTTGTGCATTTGAAAATTGGTATGTAGATATAAAACAAGATGATTCTTTGCATTTAACAGTTCATCCTGTACATTTATCAAGTGGTTATGTGCAGATTACAAAACTTAAAGTCTTTCTAATAAAAAATAATATAGGGATCACAGACGATAACTTTAACGAAATAATAATTAGCAGACAAGCAAGTATAGATATTAAAATACACGAAACACAATTAACATTAATCAACGTTTACGGCCCTAACATAGATGATTCCACATTTTACGAAACATTACAATCCTTTATAAATAACAACCAAGATAAAAACATTATAGTCGGTGGTGATTTCAATACCGTTCTTAACCCATTATTAGATAAAAAGAAGGGAAACCTTTATACTCATCCTAAAAATAGAAACATTTTAAATAACATAATTGAAAACTACAATATGATAGACATATGGCGTACAATATATCCAAACGAAAGCAAGTTCACCTGGCACTCAAACACAAAACCAACAATATTTTGTAGATTGGACTATTTTTTAATATCCGAGTCTCTTTGCAACATTATTGACACATGTAACATAAAACCAGGATTTATGACTGACCACTCTCTAGTTGAACTTAAACTGCACAATATACAACCTGAAAGAGGCCCAGGATATTTTAAAATTAACAACAGCATCTTATTAGATACACAATATAAAACACAAATAAAACAGGAAATATTAAATACAGTTCAAAATAACAAAGATGCAAACCCAAACACCTTATGGGAAGTAATTAAAGGAAATATACGTAATGCAACAATTAAATACACATCATTTAAACAAAAAGAAACACACAAACTTGAAACTGAAACCATCAAAACCATTGAAACACTTGAAAAACAACTGCATCAAACAAACACAAATGATACCGCCGACATTGAAAATGAAATAACACTAAAAAAACAAATATTAAATGGAATCTATCATACACATCTCAATGGAATACTACTAAGAGCGCGTGCACAACATGTTGAACACAATGAAAAAAATACAAAATACTTCGCAAACATCGAAAAACGAAGAAGTGAACAAAAAACTGTACACAAATTAGTAGTCAATGGCGAAGATATAACAAACAGAACTCAAATACTAGAAGAACAACGTTTATTTTTAGAAACCTTCTATAAACGAAAACATGTTGAAAATAACACCCTTTTTAAAAATACACATCACACTTTAAATCAAGAAGAAAAACTATTGTGTGACGGATTACTAAATGAATATGAATGTGGATTAGCACTAAAAGAAATGAAAAATAACAAAAGTCCAGGATCTGATGGCATCACCATTGAGTTTTATAAAATATTTTGGAATGATATCAAAACGCATTTAATTAATTCACTAAACCATTCATATAATAATAAAAACCTAACAACGCTTCAAAAACAAGGTATAATATCACTCATTCCAAAACCTGGAAAAAACTTAGAATCCTTATCAAACTGGCGCCCAATTAGCTTACTAAATAATGATTATAAAATTGCAACAAAAAGTATAGCAAACAGAATAAAAAGAATATTACCATCAATCATTTCAAAATCTCAATCTGGTTTCATAAAAGGACGTTACATTGGTGAAAACGTTCGTCTTATCCAAGAATGCATAAACTATTTCAACAATTCAAACAATCCTGGTCTAATATTCTTTGCAGACTTTGAAAAGGCATTCGATTCGCTTGATCATTCATTTATGTTCTCTTGCTTAGAAAATATGAACTTTGGTGAAAGTCTCATTCAATGGGTCAAACTATTCTATACCGATATTAACAGTATAATCATTAACAATGGCTTTTTTTCAAACAGTTTTAATATCAACGAGGGGTTCGACAAGGATGTCCACTCTCATCATCGCTATTTATTATTTGTATCGAGTACCTATCACATCACATCCAATCAAATAAACACATAAAAGGCATATCACTAGAACCTGATGAAGATATCAAACAGTCCCTATTTGCTGACGATGCAACTTACATCTTAAACGACAATAACGATTCTTTCCATAACCTTATAGAGTCACTAACACTTTACGGAATGACATCGGGTCTTAAACTAAACAAAAGTAAATGTACTGTGCTACGAGTAGGTAAATTAAAACAAAGTAATGTCCTATATAAAAAAGAAATGAAATTTAATTGGACATTCGATGAAGCCACAACGTTAGGAATTACTCTCACAAATAATGAAAAGGATACAGTTCTTAAAAACATATTACCTAAATTACAGAATTTTAAAAGCTGCTTAAAATCATGGCATCACCGTAAACTTACACTGATCGGAAAAAACACAGTATTGAAAACGTTTGCACTTCCTAAATTAATTTATGTATTAACAGTTCTCCCAAATCCACCAAATGATATTATTGACGATATACAATCAGCAATATTTAATTTCATATGGGACGGTAAGCCTGATAAAATAAAACGAACTCAGTTAATTCAATCTGTAGAAAATGGAGGTATCCAATTAACGAACATTGACTCATTCTTGAATGCAATCAAATGCAGCTGGGCTAAAAGATACCTAGATAAAACCAATACGAGTAAATGGAAATTATTCTACCAGAAAATCCTAAAAAAATATGGTGACTCCTTACTCTTTGAATGTAACATCAGCAATACTATCTTACATGAAATTGCAAACGAAAACATATTTCTATCTGATGTTCTATCAGCATGGAGTGATGTCACTCATAACCTAGAAACCAAAACTAACAGTAAAACAATTTTATGGAACAATAAAGACATAACTTCAAACAATAAGACGTTTTTCTAACCAATTATATGACTACAGAATTAAGGATTTCTACTCTTTTGATGATATATGCTACATATACGGAATACCTTCAAATAATTTTCTGAAGTACTACACACTAATCAAAAGCATACCCATACATATTAAATCTGAAATAAATACAAATAATACACCATGTACTCAAACAACATTTGTAGAAAACATACTTGGAAGAAAAAACAAAACAAATACAATATTTTACACACTACAAATTAAAAACCCTACAGAAAACTCCAAAATCCAAAATAAATGGCAAGTCCTTTTTGGAGAACATGAACTTAATTGAAAACACATATTTACCATGCCATATAAGGCAACTATTGAAAGCACACTGAGAAATTTTCAATATAAATACATCCATAGAATTATAGCTACAAATAAATATCTCTTTAAATGTAAATTATCTAACTCCAATCTGTGTAACTTCTGCAGTGAAAACATTGAAACTATAGAACATCTTTTTTGGGAGTGCAAACACATCCAGCCTATTTGGAATCAATTAATATCTTTTCTTGAACAACAGCAACTAAACGTTAAACTATCTTTCTTAAATGTAAGTTTCGGCATTAACTCATTGAAATCAATAGACTGTAATAATATTGTGAATTTTATTGTTATATTGATGAAATATTTTATCTTTAACATGAAGTACAAAAAACAAGTACCAAATTTTAATTGTTTTGTCCATAGTCTTAAACTAAAAATCCAGATTGAGAAAGAAATAGCCCTCAGTAATGACACATTACAAATCTTTGAACAAAAATGGAATCGGATTAAATTCTCATAATGTTTTGTCCACTTATATACATTTCACTATAATGTCAGTTTATCTTTCTAAAATAGTTTTGTTTATTTTTTTTTATGTTTTTTCAGTCTGACAAGATCATTATGAATATACAATAAAACACATAGGTCCATTATGCTTTCTTTCGACTTTATACAACTCATCTTTTTTCATAACTATTCCTCTGTTGTTCTTTTCTTTTCTCTCTAAAAAAAAATATATTAGCATATCTTGTATAACATGTCTGAACTTTATTGCTATGTACAATCACTATGATGTATGATCATATACATGTTTACATCGTATGTATGATATTGAATTAAAAAAAAAACAAAAAAACTTAAAGTCGTTCTGTACACTTGTCAGGTTGTTTTGTAGATGTATTAGATGGTTCTTTGCATTTGGCACTTAATGCTGTACATATGCTAATCACATTGTCGGTAGAAACTTTGGACATGCATTGATTAAAATAGACATGTTAAAACTGTGGCCCTATATAATATGGCTCTGTATATATTACCTAGAAATGTCTTTTTCCATGAAATCCAGAAAATAACAGACGAGCTTTGGCACCCATTTGCGGTGCTCTTGTCTCTACTTTGTATGCCCCCAGTAGGGTGGCATAAAGCAGTTGAACTGTCAGTCTGTCTGTGCGTCCATACCAAAACTTTAACATTGGCCATAACTTTTGCAATATTGAAGATAGCAACTTGATATTTGGCAAGCATGTGTATCTCATGGAGCTACACAATTTGAGTACTGAAAGGTCAAGATCATTTTCACAAGGGAAGTGATATAATAAAAAATGTTTTTAATTCAAAGCGGCGCAGTAGGGGGCATTGTGTTTCAGACCAACACATATCTTGTTATCCATGTTTTCATATCTATTTTTAAAACAGGGAAAAAGAAATAGAAAAAGAAACAGGAGCAGAGACCATGGTGTTGTCAAGAGCATGCTGCATTGCTCGATGCATTTTCCTCCTACCTAGTCCCGAACTGCCGGAATCTATCTGGGGAAAACGGGAGATAATGAAAGTTCAGGACAACTGCAAAGCACTTGGAAACAGAACGTGGATGAACATCAAGTATCAGCTGAAAAATATGCAGTGTAAAATTTGAGTGTGATTGACACTTGATAAAACTTAGGAGGGGCATTTTGGAAGTTCTGAGAATGTGTGCATATATTGTTAACTACTACAGCCTACTATCTCTTTAGACTTAGAAAATATCAGAAAAATAGATTAGCAGTCTGCACCAGCAAAGTGATTCTATTGTTTTCTTGATTGGATTAATGACACTTTTGGGGAAAAATGATGTTAAAGAAATATTCAATGGGACATCATCACAGGGGTCTTGGGTCCTGATTCTATTACTGTTTCCTGTCTCATATCATTTGATTAAAATATTTTACTGATTGTAAAGTATTGTGTAAGGCAACTACAATAGCATGTATGTACATTATGTATATAAAAATATATGTATGAGGGTCATTTGAAAAGTCTGCAGCATTGCCATATTTGGTAATAACTTATCTAAAGGTATATATATACGTTTGTCTGAAAAGTCAATCCTTTGAGCGCATCTCCTACAGTTTTGCATGGATGGCTTTCAAATTTGGAAGAGCAACTAGACATCATGTAATTAATTATGTTTCATCAATAATGTCGTATTTTAAGCGCTGTTGCAGACTTTTCAAATGCAAAGAAATTCAGTGATTTATCCATAACCCTAAGACTTAGGGCTTTGATATTTTGTGTGTGTGTTTTTTTTTAAGTTGGATCTATCATTATTTAACATAGGCTGATATAGAAAGACATTCAGCAGTTTATCCATATCCCTAAGACTTGGGGCTTTGAAATTTTTTTTAAATTTTTTTTTAAGTTGGCTCACCCATTTATTTAACAAAGGCTGATATAGAAAGAATAACAGCAATTTATCCATAACCCAGAGACTTAAGCACATGTTATCAGACCTCACAGAATTTGCCAATGCACATTTCACATAGGCCTATAATGAAGAATTCTGTATTATTTCTATTATGAGGCTAAGTGATTGTTAAGTAGAAAAAAATGCCATGAAACTTCTGAAAAAGAACAAATGTTTAACCCTTTAACAATGTTTTCCTAGTATATATCAATTTTTCAATAGTTACACTATATACATGCTGCTTGAAAATTTGCTGTACTTATGATACATGTAACTTGTACTTAAGTGTTGTTCAGATGTTGTTCCCATTGTCCAGTCTTTTACAATGTAAGGTATGTTTGTACTGGTAAGAAACATTAAGAATTATTATAGACATGTGATGCTAGTTTCAGTATAATAATAATTTTGAATTTTATTTGACCAATGAAATAGGAACCTAATATGATGATTTTTAGCTCATCTATTTTTTGAAAAAAAATTATGAGCTATTGTCAACACCTTGGCGTCGGTGTTGGCGTCCGGTTAAGTTTTGCGTTTAGGTCCACTTTTCTCAGAAAGTATCAATGCTATAGCATTCAAACTTGGTACACTTACTTACTATCATGAGGGGACTGGGCAGGCAAAGTTAGATAACTCTGGCGTGCATTTTGACAGAATTATGTGCCCTTTTTATACTTAGAAAATTGGAAATTTTGGTTAAGTTTTGTGTTTAGGTCCATTTTATTTCTTAATACTTGCAACACTTACTAACTATCATAAGGGGACTGTGCAGGCAAAGTTATGTAACTCTGACTGGCATTTTGACAGAATTATGTGCTGTTTTTATACTTAGAAAATTGAAAATTTGGTTAAGTTTTGTGTTTAGGTCAACTTTATTCCTACAGTATCAAAGCTATTGCTTTCATACTTGCAACACTTATTTACTTTCATAAGGGGACTGTGCAGGCAAAGTTATGTAACTCTGACTGGCATTTGTACGGAATTATGGGCCCTTTATACTTAGAAAATTGAAAATTTGGTTAAGTTTTGTGTTTTGGTCCACTTTACCCCTAAAGTATCATAGATATTGCTTTCATACTTGGAACACTCGCAAACTATCATAAGGGTACAGTAAAAGGACAAGTTGCATAACTCTGGTTGTCATTTTTACGGAATTATGGCCCTTTTTTGACTTAGTAACTTTTAATATATGGTTAAATTTTGTGTTTCGATCCACTTTACAACTAAAGTATCAAGGCTATTGCTTTCAAACTTCAAATACATGCTATCATGAGATTACTGTACCTGGCAAGTTGAATTTTACCTTGACCTTTGAATGACCTTGACTCTCAAGGTCAAATTATTAAATTTTGCTAAAATTGCCATAACTTCTTTATTTATGATTAGATTTGATTGATACTTTGACAAAACTAATCTTACCTGACATACCACAATAGACTCCACCCAAACCATCCCCCGTGCCCTCCCCCCCCAATCCCCCCCCCCCCCATAATTTTTTTTTTTTTTTTTTTTTTTTTTTTTTTTTTAAGATCATCTCACAAATGACCACCACACCCTCACACTATACCCCCCCCCCCCCCCCCTCCACCCCCCCCCCCAAAATTATTTTTTTTGAAACGGTTAAAAAACACGAGTATTTATTTTTATTATTTTATTTTGGAAATACCGTCCAACCATCGCACCCAAGAATCCCCTCCCCCCCACCCACCCCCCCCCCCCCCCGAAATTATTTTTTTTTTTGCATTTTTTTTTCCGCATTTTTGGAAGATAATGTTATAAATGTCCACACCCCCACACTATACACCCCTCTTCACTCCACCCCTCCTTCCTTTGTGATTGAAATTGAGAGTCCCTTCACCTTTAAAAAGAAAAAATATGAGCGGTCTGCACCCGCAAAGCGGTGCTTTTGTTATGTTATGCAAAAACCAGATAAAGATAAACAGCATGCTCAAATGTGAAAACCGCTATATCTCTCCTTACACCAAAATAATATGCTCTTGAAAAACTTTGAAACAGAACTTTGTATGGATTTTAAGTAACGAGAATTGTGAAGTTATTAACATTGTGTTCATATACATATTCTGATGTTATTTTGAAAGGTCAAACATACTTAAAATGATATGTTTGTACAGCTGATAGTTGAAAGTCCTCTAGTGTGTCAAAATATAAATGAATTAACTCATGTTATTGTCATGGTTTAAAGGGATCTTTTCACGCTTTGGTAAATTGACAAAATTGAAAAAAGTTGTTTCAGATTCGCAAATTTTCGTTTTGGTTATGATATTTGTGAGGAAACAGTAATACTGAACATTTACCATGCTCTAATATAGCCATTATATGCATCTTTTGACGATTTTAAAACCTAAAAATTATAAAGCGTTGCAACGCGAAACGATTGAATAATTTGGAGAGTTCTGTTTTTGTCGTTAAATTTTGTGAAACTACGAAGATTGCTTATATAAGGTATAAAATACGTTCAGCATGTGTACCCGGCGGAATAGCTCAGTAGGTTAAAGCGTTTTTACTTCAGGACTCTGGCAGGACTCCAGGGGTCACTGGTTCGAAACCTGCTCCGGGCAATGTTCAGTTCCTTTTTTTAATTTTATTCTTGATTTTTTACTGGAGCTTTTACGATCCAATGTTTACATTTATCAATATAAAGCATTTAATGAATAAGTTAAAAAAATGCCAAAATCTGTGAAAAGGCCCCTTTAAAATACTACGAATGATATTATACTTTTATAAAGAGTATTTCCCCAAAATATACACTTTGTAAATAGTCACTCTGAAGATTGACTCCATGTCTATCTTTATTAATAACAGGTTTTATACTGAACATAAATCTTTTAACACATCTTTTTGATGAAGCTTTCTAAAGGCAGTGAAAAGATATTACATTGTATACCTTAGCATTGGGCAGTGTTAAGCTTGAGCATTGGCTATAAATCAGTTGCTGAAAAGACAACAATCCTTTTAAATTTATCCCTAATGCTGGCTGATAGACTGCACATGTTTTCGACTTTGGCCAATTGAATATTGTCGGATAAGCATTTACCACAATTAAAGACGTGCTCCTGTTGTTGTTGTTTTAAAGTTGTAAGTCTTACATAGTTGTTAGTCTAACATAAGTTTATGTTTTGTTATTATAATGCAAAGGCTTTTTATGCCCCCCAAGGAGGGCATATAGTGATCAGACTGTCTGCCTATCTGTCTGTCTGTCACACTTTTGTGTTAAGGTTTCAAAAAATGCTCATAACTACTATGTCGCTTCAGATGTAATCTTCATATTTGGTATGCATGTGTATATGGACTAGGCCTTTCCATACGCACAATAATTTTGACCCCTTTGACCTTGAACTTAGGGTCCGCGTTTTTAGGTTTCAAAATCTGCCTTTAGGTTTTGAACAAAGCGTTTTTCCGGGGCATATGTCTTCCGATGGAGACTGCTCTTGTTATTTGTTGAACCTTTACTTGTTTGTGTTAAAATGATAAAAAATTCAAGCCTTAGTTTCTTTCTGTTGTTTTATATTATGGTATTATAAATTGCATTTTATTATTTATTTATTTTTTCATATGCCTAGAAAGGCCCATGACTTGAATAAAAGCTGATCTCTCATCTCGTCTTGTGATTATTTCATTTAGGCTCACAGAGAATGTTAATCATTCTTTAACAGTTCTGTTATCAAAGAATGACAATATCCCACCGTGTGCCTTGTGTACTTACTAAAACCAGAGCCATCGTATTTATGTGATCTTCACTGAATCTTCCAAATTGCCTCGATGTCTTGAAGATAAAAGTCTGCCTTTTTAGCCGGGGGCTAGCTTTGTAGTTTATATAACTAGAAATACTTATGAGAACCCAAAGTAAGATAAAACGCATGTAATAAGTGATGACTCTCTATTAACATGAGTTAATAATAATAATTATTTAGGGGTGATTAATTTCCCTTCGATTGCAAGAGGTTACTATCAGATGGGTGGTCTTGTAACATGACAGAAATATAATAGTGTGAAACCCCATCCCCTTATTTTGGACCAGTGTACTGCGTACTGCCTTACTTTGACTAAGAGTACTGCGAACCATTAAATAGAGAAAACAAGGGGTATAAAATGCATTTCATATAAAAAATACTCTTGTCGGGCTCGCTTGTTTATGATAGTGTTGATTGAAGCTGTTTCAAAGTAATACTTGGGCTTGATCTCTGCGTTTGCAAAGGCGAAACCAAATAGTTGCGTTCCGACCCATTGCGTACGGCCTATACCAACCTTGAACCACTAAGGGACGTTTCACTCTCAAATACGTGTTTAAACTTACCTGAGGTGAGCAGTAGTCCTTCTTGTAAGGTTGTTCGTATGCTAGATGGTGAAGAAATTATTTCATTTATTATTTAAACCCGGACAATAAAAGTTCCGAGGCGGATAATTTCATATTGTGTGTTGATTTCGGGTGTTGCGAGTGCAAACAAATAATTTTTTCTGCGTAGCTCTTTAACCCAGCTCTTCACCTTAAATCACCTTTTACATAACGCCAACAGACCCGAATGAATACAATTAATTTATTCCATTGACTGATTTGAGCATAATCAACCAGAACATTGGCAATATCATCGCGTTTTTGTAGTATATGATGTAAAACTGTTCAATGTAGGGAGATGCGTACTACTCTCTGCATGTTCATACAAAACATAGACGCACATTTTGACCCTGTTCCAATTTTGCATTGCCGGTTAATTCCTTCCCCAAGACTTTTTATGATCAGTGTTGGGTCAATAAATCTTCAGGGTAAGATGGAATGTACTATTAATAAACGCCTTATGTTGACAACACAATACTTTTGCTTTAAAGATAACAAATAACACAAATTTTAGAAAAAGAAATGAATGAAACCCTATTGGTAAATGACATTTGTCTTGTATTGTGAGACAAAATACCGAAATATTATTGTCCGTGATAGAAGGGAATTTGTTTAATTATCAAGCCACACAATTGTGACGTATGCAAGCCAGAATAGGCTACCGACATTTGCCAGTCTGCTGTAAATAACACAGTTTGACTTTAATTTTCTATCGGAAAGTATCGTGTTTTGATGTTCCTTTTACAAGACGCAATCAGATTTTTAAAGACCCGCGTCATGCGAAAAATGGTCTTATGTAATATGCTGCCAGAGTAGCTCCAACCAAGCCTGCGCGTCTGTGTAGTCTTGTCAGGATATGCATACTAAATAGGCTACTCTGGAGATACCACGTGTGTGTGCAATTCAGAGTTTATTAACAGGTTGTCGCTGAATCTTCACTCTCGCACAAGTAGATACCACGAAATTGTGCGTGCTTTTTTATAGCGGAAAGCGCAGTCCCTGACCAGACTGCGCAACTGCGCAGGCTGAGCTTTAGCTACGCTTTCCGCATATGCCATAATACCCATTTTAAATGACTCGGATGTAGCAGTGTTTTTTAATGTGTGGAAAGAAAACTTCGTCTTAATCAAATATCAACATACCATATGTTTCGATGATGAAGAAATAAATTCATAATTAAGTTGAAATAAACCGTCTGAGGACACATATAAGGTGATCTCACGTAAAAAAATGTGTATCTACGAACACTAATATGTGTTTTTATATACATGCACATCATGACAAACATTTCATGCGGTGGATATGCGATTATTAAGTGAAAAAAGAAAACAACAATACTTAAATCTTTGGTTTTAATTTAATAAATTAGAAACGTCAATTTTCTACCTTTATTTCAAAACCAGATTATACTGCGAATATATTTTTTAAACATATTTCTTGTTTAAGGATTTCTTAACTTTGTACTAGACATTTTTATCATTTATGGATGATTCGTAAAGATATTTGCTTAGGCCCGCACACAGTTTACGTAGAACCGGAGAACACACAAGGAATTCATTAATCCACGGTGTTTTGTTAGCACATTTATCGTCCTACATAACTATGTGCTACAACGTTCTGTTGTTTCTGAACAGAATGTATTCGTCTGAGGTACCACTTACTCTAAAACCGAGCAACGGAATTATTCAATATTGAATAGTTGGACAGTATTTGAAAGTTAAGGGCAAATCAAATGAACTACGAGGGAGTGCTACATATTGCATACAGAAACAATGTTGTACATATTACGTTTAGGATCGTATGTGTGTGTGCGTGTGTGTGCGTGTGTGTGTGTGTGGTGCGTGCGTGCGTGCGTGCGTGCGTGCGTGCGTGCGTGCGTGCGTGCGTGCGTGCGTGCGTGCGTGCGTGCGTGCGTGCGTGCGTGCGTGCGTGTGTGTGTGTGTGTGTGTGTGTGTGTGTGTGTGTGTGTGTGTGTGCGCGCGTGTGTGTGTGTGTGTGTGTGTGTGTGTGTGTGAATGTGTGTGCGTGCGTGCGTGCGTGCGTGCGTGCGTGTGTGTGTGTGTGTGTGTGTGTGTGTGTGTGTGTGTGTGTGTGTGTGTGTGTGTGCGTTCGTGCGTGCGTGCATGTGTATGTTGGTGCGTTTGTGTGTGTGTGTGTGCGTGTGTTTCAGAATAAACAAATCTGATTTGATGATTATAATGCAATGCTTCTGTCCAATAGTGGACAAATATATAAAAACGCGCACAATAAGTTCAGAGTATATATTAAACATAATACATAATACAGGTTGGTACACGAATTAACACAGGTATCAAATTGAGAATGTTGAAAAACAGTGTGGGGCGTAGAAATGGTCGCTTATTAGTTAATGATTGCAGTTACTGATTCTAAGTTACAAATGCGCAAAAATATTTAAGGCACAGATGTCCGTTGATTTAAAAACACGTGAGATAAGTGTATACTTAACGAACGTCACTGTTGCTTGTTCCACTATTTACAACCTTGATGCTGTCTGTATAAGAAATACACAGATAGACGATGCTGTCATCAACGTGAGGACTGTCTTTCCTACCCCTGGGGCGCCAGACACTGCTTAAATAACACATCGTAATAAAGTTTGATTACATATTTTTCAAATTGTGCTTTTAACCTTCCTTATTAAGGGTATTTTTCCTAGACAAAAACAGTGCTAAAATTAAAGGTATCAGCCTTTGATTCGACGAGAAAGCTCACTACAAAAAAGCTTAATTGCGAATTTTTTTAATAAGAGACGAAGCTTTCAACAAAAGATTCAATATGGACATAAGGAAAACGCAAAAAAATACCACAAACGATTATTATTACAAGTTTATTTATTTGTTATATTTTACGTATTTGATTAACGTATGGATGCATACATTATAAATTTATATAGATATAATATAACTATTTAGAGTTTTAGCAGACACATACATATAAGCGCTTAAGGAGGTGGCTATAGCAAGAGGGACACCGCTTTAAACCCACGTTCGATGGCAGTAAAACGCATGCAAGTTGTACAATTTCGTTATACCTGCGTAACTCTGCGAGAGTTTGTCCACTGTGGCGGCAATGGTATCAGAGGTCTTGGCGAGGAAGTTCAAGTTATCATCGTTCAACATCACTTCCAGACTGTCACAGGTGTGGTGGTAGCAGTCCTGCATCTTTCCGCGGAGGTTCGCTGATTTAACGAATATAAGAATGTACAATTCATGTTACTAAACAATGTTTTTATGCCCCCGGTAGGGTGGAATATAGCAGTTGAACTGTCCCTCAGTCCGTCTGTCTGTCTGTCAGTCTGTGCGTCCGTCCAAAACTTTAACATTGGCCATAACTTTTGCAATATTGAAGATAGCAACTTGATATTAGGCATGCATGTGTATCTCATGGAGCTTCACATTTTAAGTGGTAAAAGGTCAAGGTCATCCTTCAAGGTCAAAGGTAAAAAAAAAATAAAAAAATTTCAAAGCATTAGGGGGGCATTGTGTTTCTGACAAACACATCTCTTGTTTAAACTTTCTCACATATACTGGTGTTGTATACAGGGTCGCCTTTTGCAACACCTTGGTAAGCTACTGCATATTGTGTTTCTCAACCATCAAAGCGCCTGTATCGAGCCATTCCATATATGGATTTTTTTTTCGTAAATAACTTATGATGCATTATAACAACTCCGATAAAATAAGAAAAAACATGATGTTGATATAATAAGAAAAATGCGTAAATTACCGGAATCAGACAAAAATATGGCCGGAATGTTCTTTGCCCAAAAGTTGATGTGGTCACTGCGGTTCAAATCGGCAACTTTATTCAAAACATCATCCGGTAAGTTTGGAGCCAAGCCAAACATCTCTATTTCGTAGTCTGCTCGCCCCATTTTGCCCCACTGTTGATGAAATTCGTTGGCGAGACGGCTGTCAGATTGGGTCCGAAATATGGTTGCAAGAAAATCTCCTTGCAGGTTGTCGGACTGGAGGTTCTTAACAACGCCAGGAAACAGCTGCTGAAACTAAAGTAGGCCAAAGTCTTATTTGCCTTACTAGAGGGCAATCATTCATTCATATATCAGTTATGAATATTAGAACACGGTTGCATAATTCAGTCGATCTACAATATGCTTAAAATCATGTGAAAAACAAACTTGGATTGACAGAAAAGCGAGCGATATTTGTTGGTCTGTTGGTTTATTCATTGTTCTAAGTGAAAGATTTATACATAATATCGCTGACTGACTTGGGACGACAACTTCTGATGATATCTGACGAAATGTTAATACAAAGTGCGTGTGTTTACTATTTCGCAAAAACAACTTAGGGGTTCACAGATAACAATTGCCTGTCCTATAGCCAGTATACTTAAAGAAATTTAAATAGAAAAAAGGCTAAGACTTGAGTAACCGCATTGTTATAATTCATATAAATATGGGCCGTGCTCTGAGGAAAGGGGTTTAATGCACAGGCTAATCTGGGACGACACTTGACGCATATGCATTGAACCCCCTTTTCACAGAGCACGGTTCATATACATGTATTGTTTTACACCATTATTATTAAATTCCTTGTACTTCTTGTAGGCTGTCTGGCGGGATGATCTGCGACCTCGCACTGTTGTTATAGTCCATAAGGGTGTCAAGGACGATGATTCCATAGGGACTAAATGTTCCAACGGTTTGTGGGTAGTTCTTTTGAATCCATGGTAACAGCCACTGTGAGATCAGGTATTTACTTCCTAGTGCACCTAGGAGTATAGGTTATATGTGTTTGCGTGTGTTAACATTATATAAATATTACATGTCTGACAGGGTGACAGTAAATTTGTCAACTTGAGGAAATACTGTCAACCGAGGCGAAGCGAAGGTTGACAGTATTTTCCGAAAGTTGACATATTTACTGTCACCCTGTCAGACATGTAATATTTATTTTTTATACCGAAAAAACTTTCCAAACATGGACAAATTATATGAACAGTTAACAATTTTAATATTCAATAATTGTATTTAATTTCAGCAATGAACAACCATTAATATGTTGAGTGGTTCACATTTTCGGGCCGAGCAAAATGAACTTTGCCTTATTCGGAACCGACCTAGCAATCGATTTATCCCATCAATTTTCTAAGTCGTCAATTATTTCTTAAAAAATGTATTACGATGCTGTACGGTAATCTTGCGCAGTTAAGGGTCAATTGGTTTAAAAACATGTTCTTTTATAAATTGACAACATAATATCTAAATTTATTATGAAAATAAGAAGTTTGTGTGCTTATTAACACAAAAATATCTGATTAATTCAGTGAAGAACTGTCCGATTTGATCTCAAAACAAAAATGACTCAACTCATTTTCAAACTATCACAATGTCCGGTAATCTTGCGCACTTGGTGTTATGACCTCATTAAGGCAAAATTGTAGACATATGGTGTTTTATAAGTGACAAAAAACATTCCAGAAAATTATTTAAAAAACCAGTCTGTAAAAACATTCAAATTTAATGTGAATTCATAGCTGTACTTCGGTTTCTTTGATGATGGTGGTGTCAGTCTGTTGACTGTAACTAAAGAAACATTAAAATTTTAAATAGATCGATTTCTAGCGTAAAAAAAAGTTAATCTATAATAGGTTTAATTTTACCACGATCATGCTTCCATAGTTTACAGAAAATATAAAAACTAGGCCATTGCGCATGCGGAGATCATGCCAAATTTGGTTTGACAGAATGGCGGGAAATGACAAGGTCGTCTGATTCGATATATTTTCAATGGCCAAAATATACCCATTTATTATCGGATATTGTGCAATGGAATTCTAAATGACACGTTGGATTTATGAATTCTTAATTTAAAGTATGAAAACGATAAAAAATGCAGGGAATTTGTGATTAATTTCGAATTTATCGTAAGTATGTCAGTGTTTACGATACATGTACATGACGCAACCGGTGTTAAAATGTAATGATCGAATTTTATTATGCATGGAATACGTAACTTTTAAATCTGTTAATTCTTAAAAATGTGAAATTCCATTTTTCATTACTAAAGAAAACCATTCGTCGTCTGCGAAATTCGCAAACTGCTGAGTGCGCAAGATTACCGGATGCGCAAGATTACCGGATTTAACTGTACCGAACCAGCTTTCTGTATTTTATTTTCATCACTTGATTAAGCAATTTATGACGTACTCGTGTGACGTCATTTCGGTGACGAAACATTTTGGGACAACAATATGAACGTGGTAGTTTTTGAACAGTAAAATACTTTTTAAAGCATCGAACGAATCCAAAACATATTTCGGATTGTGTGTTTGTCATGCGTAGGAACAGACATTAGAAATGGAAGTGTATATCGTTGTAACTTTATTGTTATTAGCATGCGATTAAAGCTGCCATTGAGGTAAGCGTGTCGTTTATACTAAATTGATTTTTTAAGACTCCTGTCAAAGCTTTAATAATGGCAGTAATCTATTCTACGCACAGTTTCAGCTGCAATCGATATTTTAATTATCCAAATACAACGGAAATGCAAAACTGCGTACTGCGCATGCGCGATTGGGACAGTATAATTAACGAACATATTGCACGTGATTGCTAAGGCAGCGGGATACAGTATTTTGTTGTCAGTATTTTTTTTCCCGCTGGTGGCACGTGATTGCTATGGCAGCGGGATACAGTATATTTTGGACAGTAAATTTATTCCCGCTGGGTCTGACAGTGTTTCTATGTCACGATGGCCTATGGGAGTTTAGCATTGTGAATAAAAGTGAGGTATACTAATATAAACTGTTAAATGGCAGTGTCAATGGTGAAAATAAATATAAAATGTTGTTGTTTTTGTCAAACATTGTTTGAATGTATGTCAACTTTTATATGCACATTTTAAGTGTTACACTATGCAAACACATTGATAATTGCTCTAACAGAACATAAACATAGAAGTTAAATTATTTATATAGCTTCGAACTTGATTCTGTATATATTTTATAGCAAACAAACGTGTACAAATAATTCAAGATTCAAGTGGTAATTTGCGGAATAAACAACTCTAAAAATAGTTTGTTGCAATAATTTCTAAGTTCTAAACGAATTGACGATAAATGAGTTTTAATGAGCGTCATTAATTTGATTAAATCACAAAGTGAAAAACATTTCTAAGATAATTTATCAATTGACCACAAATTTTGCAAAATTTAAACAACCAAACAATGTCGTATCTGTAACAACATTATAAATATTGTTCTGGTTCTCAAATAGTGAGACTACATATTGTTTTCGATTGTATATTTTTAATAATTATATTTTTTACAATAAATATAGTATAAATCTATTTAATGAAAACAAATGGCCGGGACGCCCCCCCCCCCCAACACACACTAGTTACATACCATAAAATCGTCCATCGAATGTGGCATATTCATATTCCTCGCGGTCGAACGCTGTAAATATGACCGTATGTTTCCTTTTGGATTCCAGTGACGTCATCTGTCGAGCCACCTCCAGGAGGGCAGCACTTCCGGAGCCGTTGTCGTCAACACCTGAAACAGCCGAGAAACAAAACATGGGCCCCAAATCCTGAATTCAAATATATTTCAGTTGGCAAATATTATCTAAATGTAAGCATTTTATTTTCTCAGACGTTATTGGGGATTGTTCACAAATGTTCGTATTTTCGAAATGATATCATTGCATTTACTAAAATATTATATTTTAAAATCTAAAATAAACACGAAGAAAAATCTACAATAATATTTTGCCTTAACCAGGATTATGCGTGCTTCCAATTGATCTGGACCAACGGATATTTCACTCGTGTTACCACTGGGCAATTCTGCATTAGATCTTATCCGCCATATTGTATTATTACTAATTGTATAGTTGTTTTACGCGTATGTTTCACATAACAGATGTTACAACAATGTCCTTAATATAATAACATTGATCATTATCAATTAATTAAACGACATGTTTTACTGTGTTTAGTCATGTGCATTATATCGTTGTTGGACTCTAATGAATTCTTTCTGTTTTAAATATCTGACGTTATTTGAAATTATCACTTGATGTTACAAAAGAATATCAATATAAATGAAGAAAAAAAACCTATAGCTTAATATATTAGTATTCTTACAAAAAAGAGCGTCTTTTAGTTTGTGACGACCAAAACTTTGACGGACACGGTATATTCAGCGCACAAGTATTTGTTGTTGTTTTGTTGTTGTTTTTTTCTCAAAATGCACGACCGCATTAGAAGCTTACCCTTGGTGACATTAACTGTATCGTAGTGTGCACCGACTCCGATAATCTGGTCATCGTAAGTACCAAAGTTGTCCCCCTTCAAAACTCCAATGATATTTGCATATTCAACCTGTGAATTTAAAAAAGGCAACACATTCGACAACTGCACTGCTTCATATTTTCGAAAAAAAAAAGGATAAATTGAAACACTGAATTTCACACTCAACGTTGTGAAACAGTCGCTCAGCTTTTTATTCTTGAAAACGCTAGTATGGTATGAAAATTATGACCAGTTTGTTTATCGTTTTACTAAAACAGTCTTCGAATGTCAGTTTATATTGAACAGATCAAGATACTCATTGCTTGCAGCTTAATAACATGTTAAACGTCCTTTGTTTCCTCCAGCACGACCGACCTTTTTCTGCATCGACCCGTAACATTTTCGGTTTTTAAGGTTAAGTGCTAATTTCGATCATAATTCGCTAAATTAATTAAAGTGTACAGAATGGATGATAAGGAAAGACAATAAAATGTACTGTTATTGAATATCATTATTTTAGTGGTAGATAGATAGATTTATTTCAACATAAAATGCATAGATTTACATGGCAGCATGTTATATACACACAATAAGTAATAAAAAAAAACAACCTGCATGTATAAACAAAGCCATGTCAATCAACATTATACGTTAAGGATTGCACAATAAAGGGTTTGCAATTAAACCCTTATTTCCATTGTGGTCCTTTAAGTGGGATATTGTGTATATTAAAAAGGTTGAACACAAGTTAAGACCATCAACCGATGCTATTTGATTGGGAGATGTTATTGGAAACCTAACAAGATCAAAAACTATTTATGGTTTGCCATTATTTATTTATCATTAAAATTGAAATACTAAATTTGTACTAAAATAGTTTGAACAGTATGATGATATAATTTTCTAAACGAACCCCGTCAAAGACAAAGTTGTGATACGTTGTTTCCAGTCCAAATCTGATGAATTCGTCGTGGATAAACGTGGCTGTGCGTTGCTTGTACTCTGGCTTTACCGCGTGATGGCGCGTGTCAGAAAAGTAGTTCGTCAACGTAGACCGCAAGTAGTCCAAGTTGGCAGCATGCGTTACTGAAATGTATGTTACTTAGTCGAGATTAAATATTTTACAAATTGTCTACAAATAGTGATTGATAAATTTACAAAGTACATCCATCTTTTCTACGATGCTGATCCCAACGGACAGTTCAAAAACGTCAAGTGACGCCAGGCATGTGCATCATTTCGACGCTTTTTCCATGCGTCTATTCGTCCGCGTATAAATGGCAACGGAATTTCTGTAAACTGCATCCTGGCTATTGTACGATACGATTGCATATACGTCTCTTCTCAATATGTAGAAGTAATTTCTAATTTCTACAATATGTAAAATTCATGTAGATATGCATATTATTTATGTTGTGCTCAACTTCAAGACCGCAACAGTTATTGGCGTCGCTCTGGAGAGCGGCGACTAGTATGCAATGCATTTTTTTTCGCTTATGGGAGGAGAAGTTATTTTACGGATCAATGTATATATTTTTGGTTTAAGAATATCTTGCATAGTGGTGATTTTTTGTATAAAATAGTGTAAATAAGTACTGCATTTGTGCCTATTACATTTATTACAACATTTATTGCCAATAATGCAAAACTAATTGTTTTAATTAATAACTGATCCACAACTGATCACAGGGGAAAGATCACAGGGATTGGGCAAATACGCGAAACTTACTGGTTTTGTATAAAAACAAACATAATCAAAATATATTTATTTTGTGTTTTTTCTAATTTGCTTATTTAGTGGAGAATAAATGTAGTACGATATTTGACGACCTATCGCGCAAGCAAGTTTATTAGAAGGCGTAGTGGTACGAAAACGTACAATGTATTAGTTTATTAATAGACATATAATAACGATCGCTGTACACAACTTCACCAAATAGCAGTACATAAATGATGTCAGCCGGAATAGCTCAGTTGGGAGAGCGTTAGACTGAAGTTGTTTACGCAACAATCATCTAAAGGCACTCGGTTCAATCCCGGGTTCCGGCACGAACGGAACAGTTCGGCGGCTGACAATTTTTTCCAGTCAGGTTAATAAATATAATAAAGCTTTATTTTATGTAGACATTTTCAAATCCATTTTACTACAATTGGACATTTTTATTAAAATTAATGGATGCCGCGTGGTGACAACGTTAATTAACATTTCTTTCATCACTTAAATATCTTATAAAAAAATACACGTGTTTTTATATTAACAAATAAATGCAAACAACACATCTATTATCCATGTATTTTTATGGTTGTCTATCATAGGCCCTAAGTACTATCCCTACCACATATAGAGCGCGAAGCGCGACACGTATTATTGATTGTAACAATGAGTTGCGATAAAGGAAACAGCCGCTTATCAAGGAGGAGCTGTGTCCCAGCAACCCGTTTCCCTAGAGTCAAGCACTCCTCGGAGTTTTTTGTTAAAGAACCTCATATAGAGCGCGCTTCGCGCGACACGTATTACTATCCAGGTGGTATGGGCCCTTTAGCATTATCCGACCATTACGTCCATAGTTATCTTCCTTAGAATTTGAGAAATTTTGAAATCGTTGTTCGAAGTCCAAAATTTTCATCCGATTGTTCCCAAACTTGCACAGGTTTTTTATCAATGAGGACCCAACCGAAACTCTATATGAGCAATATCGGACCAAAGTCCAGAATTATGTCTCTTTGAATTTAAAAATAAAAGTGAAAAACTGCTTGGTGAGGTGATTATGTCAACATTTTTCATCAGATTCTTTCCAAACTTACACTGTCTTCATATCAATGAGCATTTTTACCTCATTTAAAATGAGAAACATCGGGACAATAAGTCCAGAATTTTTTTCTATTAAATTTGACAAAATAAACAATTTCCACTTGTTTAAAAGATTTCACAACTTTCGTCTGAATCTTTCCAAACTTGTTAAGTGTTTTTAAATCAGAATTACTCGAACTCTATTGAAAATGATTAATATCGGAGCAATAAATCTATTATGATCTTTTACAGAAATTCAAAGTATTGTGAAATGCAGCTTCTTTATGCAATTTACAGTTTTTATTTATTTATTTTTTCAAACTTTTACAGTGTTTTCATATCAATAAGTACTCAACCCCTATCGAAAATGAGCAACGTAAGAATAAGTTCAGAATCATCTCCCCTTGAAGTTGAGAAAATGTTATGAACTTACACTTACAAGATGAAGCAGATTTTTTAAAACCTACACAGTTCTGTTCCATTTATGAAAACTGCACACGGATGCTAGTAAAAAAGGAAACCAATGTAAATAAAATGAACTATGAAATATTTGGGGGTTACAACACAAGATCATAGATAATGGTTATATGGGGGTTATAACATAACATCATAAATAATGGTTATTTGGGGGTTATAACACGAAATTATAGATCATGGTTATACCAGTATCTATTTCTATTTTGTTTAAAATAATCGGCCAATATATTAGTATTTACAGTAGAAAAAAAAATCATTCCATGTAAATTCATTGAGTGCCTTTTACACTGAAATTCCCGACGCCCTTTGATGCTTTGCATCAATACTTATCTTGTTGTATATTCATACGCATGCACTAGTCTTCAGTGGGGAACTACTTTACGACTCTATTCCAAACAAGTATTGCGGCATATATGTACGATCGGAGCTTTGCGAAAATCTTGCTTGAAAAACACATTGCACAAAATATTGTGGTTTCAGGTCAAGATAACAATATGACACAAACTGCATTTCATGCTTTAAATTAAACTGCTTTATCTCGCCAGCTTGCACAATAACAAAACACCTAAACTATTTTTAGATTTACGGGGAAAGATAAAGGTTTTCAGAAACGAGATACCTGTCCTCAGATCGTGTAACCTACTTCTTCAATTACGTGTATCATTACTGTCTGTCTCCGTTATGAGCATTATGCATTAGGTATATTACTTGTATGCCAATAACATTAGCAACAACGTTATAACTTATTCGTTGCATGTCTTATTAATTCATACTCAATTAAAAAATTGCATGATTATCAAGCCCTACGTGCGCAGCTCCGGTAAACCAGGTGCAGTTTACCCAAGCTCGTTGACGGTCTTGCATAACCTGGGGAGATGAAGCGTGCATTTTATCGTTTTACTGATATCATTTTACGCGCACACGTTTTGTGAAATCAACAATGGCATTTTCAGAAAATAGACTCACGTCAATATAGCCATTGTCAACAACCGGCAAGATTGTAAATTATTGACATAATGTGGAGTAAAATACACATTATTGTATTAAAGTATTGTTATATAGATAGTACCCGAACGGACAAGCTGTCACCACCTTACATATATAGAAAATGAAGAACATGTGTTAATGCAATACAACTTGTATGCCATATATATTTGTTAAACCCGGTTTCCTAGCTTTATATGGATATTGCAGTTTAAATCGAGAAAATACTTTGAAAACTTCTATGCGATGTGTTAATCTTCTTACACCTTTTGTAAGTGTATTTATTTATATTGTTTTTCATTAAAGCAATCAAAGCAAAGGCATATGTACTTACATACGACGCAAGCTTCCAGCATAAATATTTGCAGACACCACCGTAATCGCACCGCTATAGCCATTTTCTTAATCCAGTTTTATATCCAAGCCTCTCCGCGCATTCAATAACAATAATTTGAGCAGGGTAGACCTTCACAATTTATAGATCTGATATTCGTTGTTTAAAAAAGCACAATGTGCCGATCAGATTTTCAGAAAATACGCGTATTATGCCAAAACAAAATAATGTTGTGGTTCAGGTTACGGGCCAAAAAATATTAGGGTAGGTAGGTAGGAAAAACATTTTATTTTAATTTTATTTTGTTGAACGGCTTTTTTCCAATACTTACATAGGCAATCTTGCATAAAAACCATTTAACTGCTGATAAGGATGAATGGTCAATTTATGGCTTAAACTTGGCTGTAGCCTTGCATTGACTTTTTATCCATATCAAAAAGAAACTTCAGAAAACTTTTTATATAGAGAAAAATACTGTAAATGTTGATGGATAATAACCCGAAAATACTTTGAAAAATATTGCTTAATTACTAAGGCTAACACTTTTTTGATAGTCATGCCTAAACTGAAGGCTTTAAAAGCCCTGAACTCAAAAGCATCGTCGCACTTTTTATGTAAAACTTTGAATACAATTGATGAAGAAGATGGTTTCTAAATTGCGTCGCAGAAGCTCTGTGCATTTAATACGTAAAGCGCCTCCCTGATGAGTCGGAGTGAGTGAGCTAGGGCTGGCCCAAAATTTCTCTTAGCCAACTTCTTTTCGTCTTTCGGTGCGCAAAACTGGTTTTGAAATAATTATATGTATAAACTATCAAACTGCTTGATATGCGCAAAAACTGGTTTTGAAATAATTATATATATACTATCAAATTCCTTATATTTCTTTTTAATGACAACAAGGGCATATTACATATTATAATATAACATACAGTTTTCAATATAGAAATAATTAGTATGGTACTTGTCAAGGTACAAACATAAGTTATTTAATAGATGTGCATTTAATAGTGGTGTCGATGGTCCCGAATTCGAAATCCTTAAAATTAGGCTGGGGGTTTTGGAACCGCAGCCGCAGGAACCCAACAGGAATTAAGGGCAGTGCCCCTCCACTCCATCAAAAGCCCTTACTAAGTGTGCTTTGTTATAGTCTTTCCAATTGTATTATCAATTCGAAATAGTATAAACCACACCGTCGTATCACCGCATGTGTATTCGTAATTCTATTTCTTCTATAAAGAACTTCGAAAATAAATTATGATGGACGAAAAACATAATGTCTCCGAAAACGACAGTCCGAAAAATTGTACGCGTTTAGCACATAAAATAGAATGTGCATATCGTTTGACTGTAGAAAATGAAAACCAGAAACCTTGCAAATATAAAACAGAGTTGATAAATTGCTTTACACTAGCACATTTTGTGGGTAAAAACAACTTAGTTATTACCTTTTAATTTCAAACGTTAATCGACGGAAAGGTGTAACATCATCGAGATAGCGCTAATTATTTAATTATCATCCTTTAATCGATCGATTAATAGTCGGGAGAAAGGTGTTAAGTGATCAGCTTAAAAATAATATGATTATTGTAACCCTTCTTTACTTTTGTTTATCTTTAAATACGACGTTTTTATTTTATGCTTTCCGGTGGTTTATAGAGAAATATCAGTGAATTAACACTGATAATTTCACTGTTTCAAAATCAGTGAAAACTATCAGTGAAAATTATCGATTATTTTTACTGTTAACTGAGAAATGACGTCATTTTTGACGAAATGACGTCATTATCCCAGCGAAATTAATAGTTAAACTCTTTAACAATGTACATAAACTGTGAAAATAAAGCATAAAATAAAAAGGAAATTTGTTGGATTCGGTGGAATATCGATTTTAATTCACTCGTGATCATAGAAAAAATATATTTTCTATGATCACTCTTGAATTAAAATCAATAATCCACCGAGTCCAACAAATATCCTCTATGTCATCGGCCGTTATATTGTTGGCGAATGACAGTATCAACTGTGTATTTCGAGTATACAGTGTCTGCGCAAGAATGACCCAATATTATTTGTGAGCAAACTCAATGCTGATTGACCAGCTACCACGTGCACTTCAAGAACAATAAGGTCAAGCGATGTATCATGCTCTGATGCAGACTGGTTTTCGTTTATTGTTCAAATTGCGAACACCTTCATTGATAAAAATAGAAAATATTGTAAACCAGTCTGTATTTAATGGCGGATGTTTTCAGTGAAATTTTACGAGATTTTAGCATTTTCGCCAATCAGATTTTTCTTGAGCCAAATTCTCAATATTTTTGCAAATGGCTGAAATGTCGAACGACAACGCGAGCCTCATCGGATGAGGCTAACGGTGCGCTCGTAAAACGCACTCCGTTAAAAAAAAGTCGGCGTGGCTAAAAACCGTTTCTCCGGAGTCCGGTATAGTTTTAATTTTACGTGATTTTTTTTTCTTTTGGCTTTTAATTTTGAATAAAAATGTAGTAGGGTCGCAGCAAAATAATAGGCTCTGTCGGGTAACCGTAACCACAACATTATTTTGTTTTGGCCTTAAACGATTATATGCATTTGTAAAGCAATGCTGACCTGTTTACTCGTAAAGTTGCGCAATACGTTAAGAAAATCTTTAAGGGGATAACGACATTTTGAATGTGGATTCTGCTGTATTTTACGAAAGGTTAAGGTTAAGTCAATTACAGTTTATGTTAAAATTTGGTGTCGCAGATCTAGAATTATGTCATTTCTAGTTGTTTGCGAATATTGGTGCATGCTTTTTGCAAGTCAAAGTATATAAGAATTTAACAAAATTTTGAATAACTTGAATTATCTTTCTGCAAACAAACATCCTTTACAAAAGTAAACCAGCATTACGGGTTGCCTGTTTGAACCTAATAAGTCGCATCGAAGCAAAATCATAAATATTTCATTGGATATTTTTATATTTGAATGTGAACTAAAATAAAATATATATTTTAGTCGTTTGTGTCGCATAACCTTGTTAAATGATTATGTTTTACAACCTTTATACGAATGAGGAAGACTACATTTTCCAATTACCAATGAAAACAAACATGCTATTATGTTATTTAATATAACAATAAAAGTGTAATTACATTTAAATATTATTGATATTGTGCAACTATCAACATGCGCAATGTGATTAAACATTTGAACTATATACATGCAATCATGTACGGTCCATATATTATGCATTGAAAATATTTATAAAGCAATTAACAGGTGCAATGCAATTTGTTATTTTGAAACAACAAAACTATAATATATACACATATAAATGGCTTATTGCTTTGATTATGGATAAAGAGTGGCATCAGGGATTGTTTAAACTGATGAATTGTAATAAATTGCTTTAACATTTTAAGAAAACATTAACTGAAACATATGTAACTGTATTGATATCAATTTATTTACACGGACAGATTGGGTTATCCGTCGAAAGAATGAAATGAAATGTAATTTATGGTATTACAAAGTAATACAATAACCGTTTTAAAAGCTTAGTAAAGTATAATATCAGAATTGCAGAAAGATGCAATATCGATATTGAAGATGCAACAGACAATTTCTTACTGTATGATAAATTGACAACAAACAAATCTATTGTTGAATCACAACTAAAGTGAATTAATGCTGAAGGTATGAGGCATTGCTATCTAGATTGGTTACTGTTTGTTTTGTGTACGTTTGCCTCGACGGCACATAGCTACGCTTAATTAAAGGGACATGTTCACAGATTTTGGTTTGTTTTGAACTTTGTCTTTAAATTTATCAATGTAAACATCGAAACTAAAAAGCCCCAGTATATAATATTAATAAAAATTATAGAAAAAAATAGTTATCCAAAGCTGGGCTCGAACCACTGACCTTTTAGTAAAAGTATAACGCTTAAACCACTCGGCCATCCGTGCTAATACATATGTAATAAAATTGTTTACTTTATATACGCAATCTATGTAGTGTCACAAAATATTACAATAACAACAGAACTCTCCAAATTATTCAATCGTTTCGCGTTTGTAACGCTTTATAATTTTCAGGTTTTTAAATCGTCAAAAGATGCATATAATGGATGTTTTAGAGCATGTTAAATGTTCAGTATTATTGTTTCCTCGCAAATAACAACACTACAATGAAAATTCGCAAATCTGAAACAATTTTTCAATTTTGTCAATTTATCAAACTGTGAACAGGTCCCTTTAAGTAAAATCATAAACGTATATCATGCCAAAGTTTAAAAGTATATGCACAAATTAACATCTCTGTGTGTTTACTTTAATGTTTGAATATGTGTACACGACATACGACATTCAATATCAAAAAAACATTCCATTTGTGATACAAATAATTATACATTGGTTTATCTGATACATACAAAACGAGTAAACTTTAAGATCGGAGATATTGCCCGTTTGAAACTCTATATATACCAGTATATAAAGCTATAAATACGAAACAATCAAAGTGTTAAAATGGGCTTCTTATAACATCGTGTGATGCATTGTGTTATTTATACCGTTGATATTCATAAATGAAAAGAAACGCTCTAATAAATTTACCAAGCACAATGACTACAACATCTGAGATTGTAATAATTATATTCTCCACATCACCAGATATGCGCATGCGTTCAAGCGAGGTAAATGTTCATGATTTATATTTTGGTTTAATATAGTTCTAACATGGTGACCATGTTTAAATAAGTATTTTAAGCCAGAGCTAGCACCAGGGCGATCAGTATCGTAAATAATGAATGTCCAACTGGCACTGCAGACTGTGCACCTGAAACTGTGAAAGAACGAGTCCGTTATAACACAAGACAATACATACAACTCCTCTTTAATACACTTAAATACTTTCAAGACACAAATCAAGTAGAATGTACTGAGTATGTCAATAAACTGTGCACATGATGATTTCTAGCATACGACGTTCCTTTTTAATTTGATATTAACCATTTACTAATGACATAACCCATTTAAAGTAGCAATTTTCTAACGCGATACATTCATCCCCAAATTGATACTTAAGGCAAATTTACAGTGCCCAGTAACTTAACCGGGTAAAATTTATACAATGTGCGACACAATTACGCTCGCCATCTGTAACCTGAAGCTGACCGTTTATGCATGAATATTTTAAAATACCGTTTCTCTATATATAATAGTTTCCATGTAGGGTAAAATAGGTAAATGATAGTTGTAAATCAATGGTTGAGTTGACCAATCAGGAATTAATATTTGGGCCGTGCTCTGTGAAAAGGGGGTTTAATGCATGTTGGTAAAATGTCGTCCCAGAATTGCCTGTGAAGTCCGCACAGGCTAATCATTTATGACGCTTTCAGCTTATATTTTTCTTTAAAGAAAGTATCTTCTTAAAAAAATGAAATTGAGACTGAAAGTGTCGTCTATGATTAGCCTGTGCGGGCTGCACAGGCTAATCTGGGACGACACTTTACGCACGTGCATTAAACCCCATTTTCACAGAGCGCTGCTCATTTGTTTTGTAGCTTGCATAATCCAATTGATTTTCCGAAAACCCTTGGTAAGACAATCAATCGCCATGGTTTTAAATTTTGCCCACTTCTAAATTTCACTGAAGAACGAGCCATTTAATTCGGGAAACACGTGTATTAACAAAACCGCGTAAGACTATTGGACATAAAACAAGTTTGTAATGTGTGTCAAATGAGATCACGACAACCTAGTAAGTATTGTCGAGCTTTACCTGCGTAACTCTGCGAGAGTTTATCCATGGTGGCCGCGATGGTGTCCGAGGTCTTGGCGAGGAAGTTCAAGTTACCATCGTTCAACATCACTTCGAGACTGTCACAGGCGTGGTGGTAACAGGCCTGCATCTTGCCGCGGAGGTTCGCTAAAGAAGTAAAACATGTTTGTTAATTAATTGAAATGTACATTGACTTATAACTAAACTTACACACAAATTGGTATGTACATTGGTCATACGTTAGCTTTATATTCCGTTCTCGTGACTGTAGTTGACACAACTTAAGCAAAGACATAAAACTACAAGTTAATAAAGCTATTTACCTACCCGCGTTCACAGATCAGGTACTGCTTTGCATAAAAACATCAACGAAGCAAATAGTTTTCAAGTTGAGAGGAACACATTTGACTTAAAAGCCATACCTGAGTCAGAAACAAATATGGCTGGCATGTTGTTTAACCAGAGGTTTACGTGGTCACTGCGGAATAAATCGCCAACTGCATCCAAAATAGATTGCGGTAGGTTTGGAGCCAAACCGAACATCTCTATTTCGTATTCTGTTCGCCCCATTTTGTTCCATTGCTGATGAAATTCGTTGGCAAGGCGACCGTCGGGGACCGACCGAAATACTGTCGCGAGAAAGTCCCCCTCAAGGTTGTCGGACTGGAGACTTTTAACAACATCGGGAAAAAGTTGCTTAAACTAAAACAGAGACAATGCCTTACCGATTGACTAATTCAATACTAGTCAAAGCAATGATGGGCATACTTTATATACAAGAACTTAATTATAGCTCATGGTGTATACTCAAGACTATGTTCTTTAACTCGTAAGAAAATCATTAGATGAACATGCTTTATTGCCAGGAATCACTGAAAGAAGTATATGGGATATTGATTCATGTTTTTTATCATATTTATACTGTAGCAAACTATTATTTTAATATATAGCAGTATGTCGACTACGAAATATAAATCTGGTTGAAAAAAAAATAAAACAATCTTCTGATTCTGTCAATGTTAAATATTGAAATCGGATTTAAATTACAAACGTATTCATGCAAACACATCGTCTAATACATTCATGTTCCTTGATTTTTATTATTGTGCGCATATAAAATTTCAAATTCATTACCATTTCAAGACCATTAGGTGGTATGATCTGGGACGATGCGCTATTGTTATAGTCCATCGCCGTGTCAAGGACGATGAATCCGGAGGGATGGAATTCCCCAACGGTTTGTGGGTAGTTCTTCTGAATCCATGGAAACAGCCATTGTGATATCAGGAATTTACTACCCAATAAACCTGTTGAAAACATACAATAATTCGCCAACATTACAGTTATAGACTTCTACTAGTTTCATAGATCGAAGTGCTTTGAATTTGCTCCAAATTACGTGATAAAAGGTTGATGACGACCATTTATTGTTACCGTATTCAGCTACACGTTCAACTACATATTCTCAGACTTGAGACTCCGACATGCTATCAATAGTATTAATTAAGCCTCTTTTTTCTTTTAACCCATTTATGCCTAGCGTCTAGAAAAAAAAGGCCTTGGCAAACAGCGTAGATCCAGATGAGACGCTGCATGATGCAGCGCCTCATCAGGGTCTGCGCTGTTTGCTTAAAGAAATTTCTCTAAGAAATGTTCTAAATATAGAAATAAATAAACTATACATCCCTAATTTTGGAAATAAATTGATCCAATTTAGAAGGATGGGAGAGTCCACTAGGCATAAATGGAATAATACTATATAGTAAAGCCTAACTTGTTATATATCACCTCTATGTACAATGTACACCGTTCTGAATTTAGAACCATTAATAGTGTTTGCGCTATACGCAACATCGGTAGTCTGTAAAGAGGAAAACACTCAAGTATTGTATTGGGTCAAGAACTCTAGATGTCAATATTCGCTCCGTGATTGGGTCTAAGTCTTTTCTTTTTCAAAAGTCGTAGAATGTATTGGTTAATACGGGCCTATATCGTAAGGAATAAGAAGGTTCATTAACATTAATTTAATGAATTGACGTCCATGATCCTAAACGCAAGCATGTATATGTGAGACATATTCTATTTGTCAAACAGTTTGTTATTTATCATACCATACTCTTGATTAGGAGTGTATTTGGAGAACTCAAACTCCTCGTGGTCGAACGCTACAAATATGACGGTGTGTTTCCGCTTTGATCCCAGTGACGTCATCTGGCGAGCCACCTCCAGGAGGGCTGCACATCCGGATCCATTGTCGTCAACGCCTTAAAGAGCCCGTATCGCAATACATTGGTTGCATGAAGGTGTTATACTGTGTGTTGTTAAGTGACCTATCTCCCATTCAAGTAGGACAGTTGTCAGGCATTGACATAAAAATGTTATTATACGACTTCTCTAGCTAGTATCTTAGACCGACTTAGCTTGTCTGGGAGTGAAGGAAAGTAGGAATTAGTTTAAATAACATCAACATAACCTAAATTTGTAAAAGGCGAAGCGTAAACTACTATCGAATAAAGTGTAGGACCCTATCAAATTTAAAGAGAAACAGTTCTGGTACTATGTCCATAAAATCGGCGTTACTCAAATGCAAGGATGTAAAATTCAATAGGTTGCTCTTTGCATGATATGTTATAATTACGCAAATCAACTAGTTTTTTAAAGATATGAATATATATCTTGTAACATATATATACTATATATAAAAAAGCTTTTAATGACTGTCTTTACAGTAGGTAAAGTACCTTTAGTGATGTTGACTGTATCGTAATGTGCACCGACTCCAATAATCTGGTCATCATATGTACCAAAGTTGTCCCCTTTTAAAATTCCAATTACGTTTGCAAAATCATCCTATAAAGAAAAATAAATAAATGAGCGAAATACGCTGTATTGTGCCAAAATAGGTTTTAAATGAACATATTTTAATTTTAGACATCTCCTTAATTCGTTATCCGTTACTAACACTTTTTCAATAGTAGTACCAACGGTACAACAGGCAGATCATGAATGTAAAATTGTGCAGTTAGAGATTTTTTGATTGTCTTATTTTTGTTATGAATATATTGGTATCTGACAAAAATGTCAACATTATGTGAACTGCAAAAACTCTGGATTAACCCTTTCCCACACAAAGTTGTGGTATGTTGTTTCCAGTCCAAATCTCTTGAATTCGTCTTGTATAAACGTGGATGCCTATAGCTTGTATTTTGGGTTAGCCAAGTGATGGCGCGTGTCAGAAAAGTAGTCCGTCAATGTTGACCGCAAGTAATCCAAGTTGGCAGCATGCGTGACTGAAATAGTAAAAACAAACAGACTTCCATTGTTTGGTAGGGTAATTTATATTTAACGAGTGTACTTAAAACAACTATCTCGCTTAAGCATGTAGTTCTTGTATGTTTAATACCGGTGCTTTATATGGACATTGCAGTTTAAATCGAGAAAATACTTTGAGCGATGTGTTTATCTTCTAACACCTTTTGAAAGTGTTTATTATTATTTATTCTTTTTTTATTCAAGCAAACAAAGCAAGTGCAGATGTACTTACATACGACGCAAGCTTCCAGCATAAATAGTTGAAGACACCACCGTAATCGCACCGCTTGAGTCATTTTCTTAACCCGGTTTTATATTCAAGCCTCTCTACGTATTCAATAACAATAATTTGAGCAGAGTAAACCTTCACATTTTATAGAAGTTTATAGCATCTGCTATCTGGTATCGTGATTTAAAAACGCACAATGTGCCGATAAGAGTTTTTAAAAATACCCGTACAATCCTCCATGCAATTTTCAGAAAATACGCATACATAAATCTGTTAACCCCGTCCACAGGTCATAAAGGGATTGTGTTTCAAACTTGATACATCCACATTTGTGAATATGTTTACTGGGTCATTTAGTTTACAATATTAAATCGGAACAAGTGCACAAGAACCACGCAAATACTGTTTATCGAAGCAGTTTTTAACATGAGTATCCTTATAGATCTTGCGATTTCTCTGGTTACTGCGGAAAAGTCGACTTATGAGAAGAATTCGGTAAAGGATTTCAATCCGATCCAGTCTAATCTCCGCGTCTGGATTGGAAAGCGTTGTTCTGGTATATTTCTATGATATATCTGTGTATGAAAGGGAGATTATCTAGACGCTGCGGGTCCTTTAGACTTAATTATGAACTAAAATGCTCTCTTCAAACAAGAAACTTTAATTGTTCTTATATTATTTTGCAAGTATCCCTCTTACACAGTGACATATATAGAGATTTCAGGTAATTTTTTTTTTTGAATGACATTACAAAACATTGTTTATTTAGGTCATATTAATATGTTCATAGTGAAAAACATTTAGAAATGAGTTCCGAAATCAAGCTATTTTTACAAGTGTGTGTTACACGATTTCTGCAAACCACTATTATTTCTTTGAAACGAAAGAGAAAGTGTTTTTTTCTGTTCATCTAATTTTATAATAAAATTTACTGTATATTCCAACTTGTTTTCTTCAAATTAGTATTTTATTTTATATGAAACGATTCAAACCATATCGGATCGCGGGCTGTATATTCCGCTGTGACTATATAGCCTACATTACACTAAATAATTGTGTATTGTGGTCAAAAGTGGTGCCTATTTCAAAAAGTTCCTTTTCTCTTCTTATATTAAAGCCATTTAACAATGGGAGATATGTCCTTTGTGGTTATTTTTATTATCCGGTAAGTTTCTCGAGTACTTTGATGCCTTGGATTGGAAACTAACTTGAAAGATGAATTTTTTTGGGGGTGTTTTCTATTGCATGGGGCTTTTGTCGAAATAAGGCTTCCGAAACACTGTTCTCTACGGTGGGTGCCTTCGACAGCAAATTTCTTTCTAAGAAGTTGAGAGACAGTATGTTTTGATTGCAATTATTAGAAGAGGACAGATCAATTTTAAAAATGATTCCAGGTTCAAAAAATTGATACGCCGAAAAGGCAAGAAAAATCCTTTGAATGTTGTCATTTTTTAATTCGACCCTATGGGAATCAAAATTAGTGTAATATAACCTGTACTTAGACAATCAAGAAGCTTAGCGTATTTGAGTGAACGTGAGCTCTGACGTCATGCAAAACCTATGAAAATAATGTAATTTCCGCAAATGGCAAGACATATTTTTGGTTAACAAAATAACGAAAGTTTTATCGGTATTATTTTGACAGCTAAATAGAATACGCTGATATTGAATCTCTTTACCGACAATTTAGGTAAATATGTCACATCAATTGTAATTGATTGAAAGTATTGTTCCTGAATGCACGCAGATATGTCGAGCGATTTTAGCTCTAAACAATCGTTATACCGAGATTACCGTTAAGATAAACAGAAAATCTCAAATGACATCAAATAATGTGTAAATTAAATAACTGCTTAAAAACATTAATTTCATGTTCCAAAAAAGCGCTCTATTTAAAGTAAATACTGGTGATATAAAAGCAACGCTTTCAGATTTGAGTTTCAAAGTTTGAAAGAAGTATTGGACATTGAAGAACAGCTATTTTCAACAGCCATTTATATATATAACAAAATAAACAAACTCTGATTTGATGTTTTATAATGCAATGCTTCTTTCCAATAGTGGACAAATATATATTAAACGCACACAATAGGTTCAGAGTATATATTTTAAACATAATACATAATACAGGTTGGTACACGAATTAACACAGGTATCAAATAGGGAATTGTGACAAACATTATGGGGCGTAGAAATGGTCGCTTATCAGTTAATGATTGTAGTTACTGATTACACGTTACAAATACGCAAACATATTTAAGGCACAGATGTCCGTTGATTTAAAAGCACGTGAGATTAGTGTAAACGTAAAAGTCGCTGTTGCTTGTTCCTGTATTTACAACATTGATGCCGTCTGTTTAAGAAATACACAGATAGACGATGCTGTCATCAACGTGAAGAGTGTCTTTCCTACCCCTGGGGCGCCAGACACTGCTTAAATAACACATTGTAATACATTTGATTACAGATTTTTCAAATTATGCTTTAAACTTTCCTTAATAAGGGTATTTTGCCTAGACAAAAACAGTGCTACGATTTAAGGTATCAGCCTTTGATTCGACGAGAAAGCTCACTACAAAAAGCTAAATTACGAAATTGTTAATAAGAGACGAAGCTTTCAAGAAAAGATTCAATATGTACATAAGGAAAACGCAAACAAAATACCACAAACGATTATAAAATACAAGTTTATTTATTTATTATATTTTAAGTATTTGATTAACGCATGGATGCAAACATTATACATTTATATAGATATAATATAACTATTTAGAGTTTTAGCAGACCCACACATATAAGCGCTTAAGGAGGTGGCTATAGCAAGAGGGACACCGCTTTAAACCCACGTTCGATGGCAGTAAAACACAAACAAAGTTGTCGTTTCGTTATACCTGCGTAACTCTGCGAGAGTTTATCCACGGTGGCCGCGATGGTGTCCGAGGTCTTGGCGAGGAAGTTTAAGTTATCATCGTTCAACATCACTTCCAGACTGTCACAGACGTGGTGGTAGCAGTCCTGCATCTTGCCGCGGAGGTTCGCTGATGTAACGAATATACGAATGTACCTTTTATGTGACTAAACGATGTATTTATGCTCCCGGTAGGGTGGAATATAGCAGTTGAACTGTCCCTCAGTCCGTCGGTCAGTCTGTGCGTCCGTCCGAAAACTTTAAAATTTGCCATAACTTTTGCAATATTGAAGATAGCAACTTGATAGTTGGCATGCATGTGTATTTCATGGAGCTGCACATTTGAGTAGTGAAAGGTCATCATTCAAGGTCAAAGGTAAAAAAAACAACATAAATACATTTTTCAAAGCGGCGCATTAGGGGGCATTGTGTTTCTGACAAACACATCTCTTGTTTAAACTGTCTCACATATACTGGTGTTGTATACAGGGTCGCCTTTTGCAACACCATGGTAAGCTACTGCTTGTGTTTCTCAAAACATCAAAGCGCCTGTATCGAGCCATTCCATATATGGATTTTTTTTTCGTAAATAACTTATGATGCATTATAAAAACTCCGATAAAATAAGAAAAAACTTGATGTTGATATAATAAGAAAAATGCGTAAATTACCGGAATCAGACAAAAATATTGCCGGAATGTTCTTTGCCCAAAAGTTGATGTGGTCACTGCGGTTCAAATCGGCAACTTTATTCAAAACATCATCCGGTAAGTTTGAAGCCAAGCCAAACATCTCTATTTCGTAGTCTGCTCGCCCCATTTTGCCCCACTGTTGATGAAACTCGTTGGCGAGACGGCTGTCAAATTGGGTCCGAAATATGGTTGCAAGAAAATCTCCTTGCAGGTTGTCGGACTGGAGGTTCTTAACAACGCCAGGAAACAGCTGCTGAAACTAAAGTAGGCCAAAGTCTTATTTGCCTTACTAGAGGGCAATCATTCATTTATATATCAGTTATGAATATTAGAACACGGTTGCATAATTCAGTCGATCTACAATATGCTTAAAATCATGTGAAAAACAAACTTGGATTGACAGAAAAGCGAGCGATATTTGTTGGTCTGTTGGTTTATTCATTGTTCTAAGTGAAAGATTTATACATAATATTGCTGACTGACTTGGGACGACAACTTCTGATGATATCTGACGAAATGTTAATACAAAGTGCGTGTGTTTACTATTTCGCAAAAACAACGTAGGGGTTCACAGATAACAATTGCCTGTCTTATAGCCAGTATACTTAAAGAAATTTAAATAGAAAAAAGGCTAAGACTTGAGTTACCGCATTGTTATAATTCATATAAATATGGGCCGTGCTCTGAGGAAAGGGGTTTAATGCACAGGCTAATCTGGGACGACACTTGACGCATATGCATTAAACCCCCTTTTCACAGAGCACGGTTAATATACATGTATTGTTTTACACCATTATTATTAAATTCCTTGTACTTCTTGTAGGCTGTCTGGCGGGATGATCTGCGACATCGCACTGTTGTTATAGTCCATAAGGGTGTCAAGGACGATGATTCCATAGGGACTAAATGTTCCAACGGTTTGTGGGTAGTTCTTTTGAATCCATGGTAACAGCCACTGTGAGATCAGGTATTTACTTCCTAGTGCACCTAGGAGTATAGGTTATATGTGTTCGCGTGTGTTAACATTATATAAATATTACATGTCTGACAGGGTGACAGTAAATTTTTCAACTTGAGGAAATACTGTCAACCGAGGCGAAGCGAAGGTTGACAGTATTTTCCGAAAGTTGACAAATTTACTGTCACCCTGTCAGACATGTAATATTTATTTTTATACCGAAAAAACTTTCCAAACATGGACAAATTATATGAACAGTTAACAATTTTAATATTCAATAATTGTATTTAATTTCAGCAATGAACAACCATTAATATGTTGAGTGGTTCACATTTTCGGGCCGAGCAAAATGAACTTTGCCTTATTCGGAACCGACCTAGCAATCGATTTATCCCATCAATTTTCTAAGTCGTCAATTATTTCTTAAAAATTTTATTACGATGCTGTACGGTAATCTTGCGCAGTTAAGGGTCAATTGGTTTAAAAACATGTTCTTTTATAAATTGACAACATAATATCTAAATTTATTATGAAAATAAGAAGTTTGTGTGCTTATTAACACAAAAATATCTGATTAATTCAGTGAAGAACTGTCCGATTTGATCTCAAAACAAAAATGACTCAACTCATTTTCAAACTATCACAATGTCCGGTAATCTTGCGCACTTGGTGTAATGACCTCATTAAGGCAAAATTGTGGACATATGGTGTTTTATAAGTGACAAAAAACATTCCAGACAATTATTTAAAAAACCAGTCTGTAAAAACATTCAAATTTAATGTGAATTCATAGCTGTACTTCGGTTTCTTTGATGATGGTGGTGTCAGTCTGTTGACTGTAACTAAAGAAACATTAAAATTTTAAATAGATCGATTTCTAGCGTAAAAAAAAAGTTAATCTATAATAGGTTTAATTTTAACACGATCATGCTTCCATAGTTTACAGAAAATATAAAAACTAGGCCATTGCGCATGCGGAGATCATGCCAAATTTGGTTTGACAGAATGGCGGGAAATGACAAGGTCGTCTTCTTATTCGATATATGTTCAATGGCCAAAAAATACCCATTTATTATCGGATATTGTGCAATGGAATTCTAAATGACACGTTGGATTTATGAATTCTTAATTTAAAGTATGAAAACGATAAAAAATGCAGGGAATTTGTGATTAATTTCGAATTTATCGTAAATATGTCAGTGTTTACGATACATCTACATGACGCAACCGGTGTTAAAATGTAATGATCGAATTTTATTATGCATGGAATACGTAACTTTTAAATCTGTTAATTCTTAAAAATGTGAAATTCCATTTTTCATTACTAAAGAAAACCATTTGTCGTCTGCGAAATTCGCAAACTGCGGAGTGCGCAAGATTACCGGACGCGCAAGATTACCGGATTTAACTGAACCGAACCAGCTTTCTGTATTTTATTTTCATCACTTGATTAAGCAATTTATGACGTACTCGTGTGACGTCATTTCGGTGACGAAACATTTTGGGACAACAATATGAATGTGGTAGTTTTTGAACAGTAAAATACTTTTTAAAGCATCGAATGAATCCAAAACATATTTCGGATTGTGTGTTTGTCATGCATAGGAACAGACATTAGAAATGGAAGTGTATATCGTTGTAACTTTATTGTTATTAGCATGCGATTAAAGCTGCCATTGAGGTAAGCGTGTCGTTTATACTAAATTGATTTTTTAAGACTCCTGTCAAAGCTTTAATATTGGCAGTAATCTATTCTACGCACAGTTTCAGCTGCAATCGATATTTTAATTATCCAAATACAACGGAAATGAAAAACTGCGTACTGCGCATGCGCGAATGGGACAGTATAATTTACGAACATATTGCACGTGATTGCTAAGGCAGCGGGATACAGTATTTTGTTGTCAGTATTTTTTTTCCCGCTGGTGGCACGTGATTGCTATGGCAGCGGGATACAGTATATTTTGGACAGTAAATTTATTCCCGCTGGGTCTGACAGTGTTTCAATGTCACGATGGCCTATGGGAGTTTAGCATTGTGAATAAAAGTGAGGTATAATAATATTAACAGTTAAATGGCAGTGTCAATGGTGAAAATAAATATAAAATGTTATTGTTTTTGTCAAACATTGTTTGAATGTATGTCAACTTTTATATGCACATTTTAAGTGTTACACTATGCAAACATATTGATAATTGCTGTAACAGAACATAAACATAGAAGTTAAATTATTTACATAGCTTCGAACTTGATTCTGTATATATTTTATAGCAAACAAACGTGTACAAAAACTTCAAGATTCAATTGGTAATTTGCGGAATAAACAACTCTAATAAAAGTTTGTTGCAATAATTTCTAAGTTCTAAACGAATTGACGATAAATGAGTTTTAATGAGCGTCATTAATTTGATTAAATCACAAAGTGAAAAACATTTCTAAGATAATTAATCAATTGACCACAAATTTTGCAAAATTTAAACAACCAAACAATGTCGTATCTGTAACAACATTATAAATATTGTTCTGGTTCTCAAATAGTGAGACTACATATTGTTTTCGATTGTATATTTTTAATAATTATATTTTTTACAATAAATATAGTATAAATCTATTTAATGAAAACAAAATGGCCGGGACGCCCCCCCCCCCCCCCCCCCCCAACACACACTAGTTACATACCATAAAATCGTCCATCGAATGTGGCATATTCATATTCCTCGCGGTCGAACGCTGTAAATATGACCGTATGTTTCCTTTTGGATTCCAGTGACGTCATCTGTCGAGCCACCTCCAGGAGGGCAGCACTTCCGAAGCCGTTGTCGTCAACACCTGAAACAGCCGAGAAACAAAATGGGCCCCAAATCCTGAATTCAAATATATTTCAGTTGGCAAATATTATCTAAATGTAAACATTTTATTTTCTCAGACGTTATTGGGGATTGTTCACAAATGTTCGTATTTTCGAAATGATATCATTGCATTTACTAAAATATTATATTTTAAAATCTAAAATAAACACGAAGAAAAATCTACAATAATATGTTGCCTTAACCAGGATTATGCGTGCTTCCAATTGTTCGGGACCAACGGATATTTCACTCGTGTTACCACTGGGCAATTCTGCATTAGATCTTATCCGCCATATTGTATTATAACTAATTGTATAGTTGTTTTACGCGTATGTTTCACATAACAGATGTTACAACTATGTCCTTAATATTATAACATTGATCATTATCAATTAATTAAACGACATGTTTTACTATATTTAGTCATGTGCATTTAATCGTTGTTGGAATCTAATGAATTCCTTCTGTTTTAAATATCTGACGTTATTTGTAATTATCACTTGATGTTACAAAAGAATATCAATATAAATGGAGAGAAAAAACCTATAGCTTAATATATTAGTATTCTTACAAAAAAGAGCGTCTTTTAGTTTGTGACGACCAAAACTTTGACGGACACGGTATATTCAGCGCACAAGTATTTGTTGGTGTTTTGTTGTTGTTTTTTCTCAAAATGCACGACCGCATTAGAAGCTTACCCTTGGTGACATGAACTGTATCGTAGTGTGCACCGACTCCGATAATCTGGTCATCGTAAGTACCAAAGTTGTCCCCCTTCAAAACTCCAATGATATTTGCATATTCAACCTGTGAATTTAAAAAAAGGCAACACATTCGACAACTGCACTGCTTCATATTTTCGAATAAAAGGATAAATTGAAACACTGAATTTCACACTCAACGTTGTTAAACAGTCGCTCAGCTTTTTATTCTTGAAAACGCTAGTATGATATGAAAATTATGACCAGTTTGTTTATCGTTTTACTAAAAGAGTCTTAGAATGTCCGTTTATATTGAACAGATCAAGGTACTAATTGCTTGCAGCTTAATAACATGTTAAACGTCCTTTGTTTCCTCCAGCACGACCGACCTTTTTCTGCATCGACTCTTAACATTTTCGGTTTTTAAGGTTAAGTGCTAATTTCGATTATAATTCGCTAAATTAATTAAAGTGTACATATCAGAATGGATGATAAGGAAAGACAATAAAATGTACTGTTATTGAATATCATTATTTTAGTGGGATATTGTGTATATTAAAAAGGTTGAACACAAGTTAAGACCATCAACCGATGTTATTTGATTGGGAGATGTTATTGGAAACCTAACAAGATCAAAAACTATTTATGGTATGCCAGTATTTATTTATCATTAAAATTGAAATTCTAAATTTGTACTAAAAAAGCTTGAACAGTATGATGATATAATTTTCTAAACGAACCCCGTCAAAGACAAAGTTGTGATACGTTGTTTCCAGTCCAAATCTGATGAATTCGTCGTGGATAAACGTGGCTGTGCGTTGCTTGTACTCTGGCTTTACCGCGTGATGGCGCGTGTCAGAAAAGTAGTTCGTCAACGAAGACCGCAAGTAGTCCAAGTTGGCAGCATGCGTTACTGAAATGTATGTTACTTGGTCGAGATTAAATAATTTACAAATTGTCTACAAATAGTTATTGATAAATTTACAAAGTACATCCATCTTTTCTACGATGCTGATCCCAACGGACAGTTCAAAAACGTCAAGTGACGCCAGGCATGTGCATCAATTTCGACGCTTTTTCCATGCGTCTATTCGTCCGCGTATAAATGGCAACGGAATTTCTGTAAACTGCATCCTGGCTATTGTACGATACGATTGCATATACGTCTCTTCTCAATATGTATCAATCTTAATTTCTAATTTCTACAATATGTAAAATTCAAGTAGATATGAATATTAATTATGTTGTGCTCAACTTCAAGACCGCAACAGTTATTGGCGTCGCTCTGGAGAGCGGCGACTAGTATGCAATGCATGTTTTTCGCTTATGGGAGGAAAAGTTATTTTACGGATCAATGTATATATTTTTGTTTTAAGAATATCTCGCATAGTGGTGATTTTTTGTATAAAATAGTGTAAATAAGTACTGCATTTGTGCCTTTTACATTTATTACAACATTTATTGCCAATAATGCAAAACTAATTGTTTTAATTAATAACTGATCCACAACTGATCACAGGGGAAAGATCACAGGGACTGGGCAAATACGCAAAACTTACTGGTTTTGTATAAAAAACAAACATAATCAAAATATATTTATTTTGTGGTTTTTCTAATTTTCTTATTTAGTGGAGAATAAATGTAGTACGATATTTGACGACCAATCGCGCAAGCAAGTTTATTGGAAAGGCGTAGTGGTACGAAAACGTACAATGTATTAGTTTATTAAAAGACATATAATAACGATCGCTGTACACAACTTCACCGAATAGCAGTACATAAATGATGTCAGCCGGAATAGCTCAGTTGGGAGAGCGTTAGACTGAAGTTGTTTACGCAACAATCATCTAAAGGCCCCCGGTTCAATCCCGGATTCCGGCACGAACGGAACAGTTCGGCGGCTGACAGTTTTTTCCAGTCAGGTTAATAAATATAATAAAGCTTTATTTTATGTAGACATTTTAAAATCCATTTTACTACAATTGGACATTTTTATTAAAATTTATGGATGCCGCGTGGTGACAACGTTAATTAACATTTCTTCCATCACTTAAATATCTTATAAAAAAATACACGTGTTTTTATATTAACAAATAAATGCAAACAACACATCTATTATCCATGTATTTTTATGGTTGTCTATCATAGGCCCAAGGTACTATCTCTACCACATATAGAGCGCGAAGCGCGACACGTATTATTGATTGTAACAATGAGTTGCGATAAAGGAAGCAGTCGCTTATCAAGGAGGAGCTGTGTCCCAGCAACCCGTTTCCCTAGAGTCAAGCACTCCTCGGAGTTTTTTGTTTAAGAACCTCATATAGAGCGCGCTTCGCGCGACACCTATTACTATCCAGGTGGTATGGGCCCTTTAGCATTATCCGACCATTACGTCCATAGTTATCTTCCTTAAAATTTGAGAAATAATGAAATCGTTGTTCGAAGTCCAAAATGTTCATCCAATTGTTCCCAAACTTGCACAGGTTTTTTATCAATGAGGACCCAACCGAAACTCAATATGAGCAATATCGGACCATAAGTCCAGAATTATGTCTCTTTGAATTTAAAAATAAAAGTGAAAAATTGCTTGGTTAGGTGATTATGTCAACATTTTTCATCAGATTCTTTCCAAACTTACAGTGTCTTCATATCAATGAGCATTTATACCTCATTTAAAATGAGAAACATTGGGACAATAAGTCCAGAATTTTTTTCTATTAAATTTGACAAAATAAACAATTTCCACTTGTTTAAAAGATTTCACAACTTTCGTCTGAATCTTTCCAAACTTGTTAAGTGTTTTTAAATCAGAATTACTCGAACCCTATTGAAAATGATGAATTTCGGAGCAATAAATCTATTATGATCTTTTACTGAATTTCAAAGTATTGTGAAATGCAGCTTCTTTATGCAATTTACAGTTTTCATTTATTTATTTTTTCAAACTTTTACAGTGTTTTCATATCAATAATTACCCAACCCCTATCGTAAATGAGCAACGTAAGAATAAGTTCAGAATCATCTCCCCTTGAAGTTGAGAAAATGTTATGAACTTACACTTACAAGATGAAGCAGATTTTTTAAAACCTACACAGTTCTGTTCCATTAATGAAAACTGCACACGGATGCTAGTAAAAAAGGAAACCAATGTAAAAAAAATGAACTATGAAATATTTGGGTGTTATAACATAACATCATAGATAATGAGTATATGGGGGTTATAACATAACATCATAAATAATGGTTATTTGGGGGTTATAACACAAAATTATAGATCATGGTTATACCAGTATCTATTTCTATTTTGTTTAAAATAATCGGCCAATATATTAATATTTACAGTAGAAAAAAAATCGTTCCATGTAACTTCATTGAGTGCCTTTTACACTGAAATTCCCGACGCCCTTTGATGCTTTGCATCAATACTTATCTTGTTGTATATTCATACGCATGCAATAGTCTTCAGTGGGGAACTACTTTACGACTCTATGCCAAACAAGTATTGCGGCATATATGTACGATCGGATCTAAAAGTAAGAGCTTTGCGCAAATCTTGCTTGAAAAAACACATTGCACAAAATATTGTGGTTTCAGGTCAAGATAACAATATGACACAAACTGCATTTCATGCTTTAAATTAAACTGCTTTATCTCGCCAGCTTGCACAATAACAAAACACCTAAACTATTTTTAGATTTACGGGGAAAGATAAAGGTTTTCAGAAACGAAATACCTGTCCTCAGATCGTGTAACCTACTGCTTCAAACACGTGTATCATTACTGTCTGTCTCCGTTATGAGCATTATGCATTAGGTATATTACTTGTATGCCAATAACATTAGCAAAACGTAATAACTTATTTCGTTGCATGTCTTATTTATTCATAATCAATTAAAAAATTGCACGATTTTCAAGCCCTACGTGCGCAGCTCCGGTAAACCAGGTGCAGTTTACCCAAGCTCGTTGACGGGCTTGCATGACCTGGGGTGATAAAGCGTGCATTTTATCGTTTTACTGATATCATTTTACGCGCACACGTTTTGTGAAATCAACAATGGCATTTTCAGAAAATAGACTCACGTCAATATAGCCATTGTCACCAACCGGCAAGATTGTAAATTATTAACATAATGTGGAGCAAAATACACATTACAAAGTATTGTTATATAGAGAGTACCCGAACATGGACGGACAAGCTGACACAACTTAACATATATAGAAAATGAAGAACATGTGTTAATGCAATACAACGTGTATGCCATATATAATTAAACCCGGTTTCCTATTGTTAGATAGTTCATAACATTTTTCTCAGTTAATGTCTAATGATTCCTTTGATAAATACATTACCAAAGCCTGCAATGACATTTTAATACATCGTAGAACCGTTTATATTTATGATACTTAAACACTTCTATCTTTCTTTACGTTTTTACATGTTTTAATTATCTTTATATCACGGGCTATTTGTACATAGTCTTTTGTAACTTAAATTTAGTGGTGTTGTACACTGTATTGTGTTCATTTTAACTTAGCTATATTTTATTATATTCTATTATATGACTCCTGTTTTGATCATAGATACAAGTGTATGTACAGAAATGAGAATTTAATTATCTGTCTATTGTCTGACTGTATGTTTGTCTGTCTTATCACATTTCAATATGATGGTAGACAAAAATGCGTGAATGATCGTTGATGTTTCAAACAGTACTGCTTTATTCAGCCAAAGTGCTTTAAAACATAATTTCCATTACTCAATTATATAAATAAATCGCAATGTATCTAGAATAGTCGACAAACTATATACAATCGTTATCCGCGTTAACATGTGTAAATAAGACTATAATAAAGCACAAAACTATAATAGCCGATTTGTAACTAGATTGATGCGCATTTAATTAGACATTTCATACGTACAAGTAAAATATAATCCAAAGATCGAAAGAAGTCTGCATATCGATATTCGCAAATTAAAATCCATGTTCTTTTTCGTTTTCGTTCAAGTCTGCTGACTAGGCAATGGAGGTTTATATATGCCGTCTCTTCCTTGTGTGGAATCTACATGGTCATTTTTCGAAAATACAATAGAGCTAAAAAAAACAAGCGGGAATCCTCGGACAATTCCGCCAAAAGTGCGATCGTCTCTCGGGTGTATTTGGTGGAAGGATATGTCTAACGCCTCTAGGCGGAAGATATTACACCGAAAATATAGTTCGGGTTACACACCACTATGTTTGCACTAAATTAAACGATACTATAGATATATAAGGACCAATATATCTAAGGACACGGACTCTAGATGAGACGGATATGAAACGGGACCGTATCGGCAAATAGATAGATAGATTCTTTATTTCCTCCATTCACGGAGAGCATAACACACTTACAACAAGTATTTACATCATAAATATATACAATAGATAATTATATATTTATATTAATACATGTACATGCATACAAACAATAATAGAGAGACGATTTTACAATAAGCACACGAAAACACTAACAAACTAGTCTCAGCAATAGGATTTCTAAATGAGCATTCAGGCGATTGTCATCTGTAGTTGCTAGCGTCATTTCAAACAACATTACGATTTGTTCTTATGGTGCCTTTCGTGTTAATTTTATAAAACTCTTAAACCCCTTTTGGAAATGACAGCATCCCAAAGTGATTCACGTAACAGTTCCCTTTTCGAACAAAAACACACGTGCAGTAGTTTGTTGTCCGTTTGTATCCCACACAATGAGCACACCGTTGGGTATGATCTAGAGAGGAATCCTCCCAGTTGTGCCATCAGGGAGGCTACTAAGGGCGATAGCTTAGGTGAAATCCGGGATATTTGCCAAAGGGACGCGGGCTTATCTACGTGTAGGACATCAGCCAGGTTCAATGTGGGGTACACGTCCCGGATACTTTCCAGCTGTCTGTGATGTTCCGGAGCGGATACCGATCGTTGGAGCATCTGTTTCCACGCTTGCCTAGACGGAAACAAGCCTGATTCTAAGTACTCGTTTAAACACGATTGCAGTTGGTATTTATGCAGCAGTCTGTAGATTTCCGGAACGAAGCCCTAAGTCTGTTTGTCGTTATTCAGGTATCGTACACGTCTGTTAATGAACACTTGTTTGGCAAAGTATTGGTTTGGTAAACAACATAATTGGCCAAAAAACACTTAGCTTTTACCTGTCAATGATATTCTCAATCGAGTTAACATTAATTGATGCTAATGCAAAATCCGTATTCGTTATGGGATGAAATTGCTGCATAGATTTGATACAAAACCGATGAGAGCGCTCAAGGCGTAACATATCGCTGGCGCCGATAACAGTCCACATTTCACAACCATATAATGCTTTTGGAACAACCACGGATTGATAGATTGTTCTTAAGGTGATTGGGCTGAGTGATGATGGATTAAAGCCGCTGCTGCATATGCTCAGGTATGTACCTCGAAGCTTGTTGCAAGCGTCTGCTATAAGCATTTGCAACGAAAGCCACGCATCGGCATTTATCCCCAAATGTGAATAACTTTCAGATTCTTTAACTGTTTCACTTCCAAGCCTAAACACGCGGGAGTTTCCTGTTTTGTACGCTCATTAAAAACGATGACGGCACATTTACTTGCGTTATATTCATAGCGCCATACTCTCGAGTATTTGTAGCATATATCCATCATTTTATCAAGTCCCGTTTTTGAGTAGGATATTAAGACCATATCGTCAGCGACGGTTGGCGAACAAGTGTTCATGTTGTAAATACACATACCAAACCCGCTATCCTCCAGTTGTTTGATAAGACCATTGATAAACACTAGGTACAACAGCGGTGAGCTTTTACTACCCTGGCGAGTACCTTGCAAATTCGGGAACTCCTGGGAACGTCTTCTATGGGAAAGAACATAGCTTTTGGCATTGATATAGAGTTCCTTAATCGCAATGAGGCTTGTATGGTCAATATTGCATTTCCAAAATTTGTACAGAAGCCCTGCATGCCACACGTCGTCGAACGCCTGTTTCCCGTCCAGGAAGCAGACATACATCTTGGAAGAATGCTCGCGTGAAAACTGAATGCATTCTCGTAAAACGAATGACGTCATTATAGTGCCGAGTTGTTCTTGGAAGCCACCTTGTTGCATGCTTAAAGTCTCGGAAATAGTATCTTTACAACGCAACAAAATAACTGATTCATACAATTTTAAAACCGCCGATAGAAGAGTAATTGCACGGTAATTATTAGGATCATCCTTTCTTTTTCTACCCCCTTTATGGAGAGTAATTATAACACCACGTTTCATAAAGTCCGGAATATAACCTAGCCTTAGCATGAACGTGAAAAGGTTAGCTAGTGCAGGGGCTACAACTGTCCGTGAAAAAATTAAATGTTCATAAACGATATTGTCCTCGCCAGATGCCTTTCCTCTCGGGAGTGTATTGATGATATTTTCAATCACTTCAGGGGACACAGATGCGTTGGGGTCTGTGTTCGTGGAGAGAAGTGTACGTTCTTCTTCGGTAGACGTTTTCAACAACCATTGTTGGTCATTTTTCGAAAATACAATAGAGCTAAACAAACCAATCGGGAATCTTCGGACAATTCCGCCAAAAGTGCGATCGTCGCTCGGGTGTATTTGGTGGAAGGATATTACACCGAAAATATAGTTCGGGTTACACACCACTATGTTTGGACTAAATTAAACGATATTATAGATATATAAGGACCAATATTTCTAAGGACACGGACTCTAGATGAGACGGATATGAAACGGGACCGTATCGGCAAATAGCTTGTCGATACTTTGTTACGTAACCAGTATCTATCAATTAGCGTACATCGAAGCGCCGAGGTTATACATTTTGATGAACCAACTCACGTCTTTTTTTAAATTATACTTTCATTTTTCGGCCGATTATGACAAATCATATATCATTAGAAAGCCTACGTTACGTAGTTTTCAGATATATAAATATATATTATGTTTTTCTTCTGATTTGGGCAGCCCGGCGAGTTATAACTTTAACTTTTGCAAATATCACACCGTTTAAGAGTCTAGATTTACGGTTGACATGTTCGTACTTTATACCGATTTGTAGCGTTTATATTTGGAGTTCAGTTTTAAAAATTACATCTTGCTTATAGTCCAGCCATATGGTGTTATAATCGTGCCATTTGTGGGAAAAGCACGAAATTTGGCAGAAAGTTAGATATAAATGTAAATATCTCAAAAATGAAAGGAACTCGTGTTTATGCCCCCGGTAGGGTGGCATATAGCAGTTGAACTGTCCGTCAGTCAGTCAGTCTGTCCGTCCCTTTAACATTGCCTATAACTTTTGCAATATTGAAGATAGCAACTTGATATTTGACATGCATGCATATCTCATGAAGCTGCACATTTTGAGTGGTGAAAGGTCAAGGTCATCCTTCAAGGTCAAAGTTCAAATATATGGCGTATCTCCGTCCATCCGAAAACTTGCCCATAATTTTTTCAATATTGAAGAAAGCAACTTTATATTTGGCATGCATGTGTATCTCATGGGCTGCACATTTTGAAGAGTGAAAGGTCAAGATCAAAGTCATCATTCAAGGTCATATATATGGGTTCAAAGCGGCGCAGTAGGGGACATTGTGTTTCTGACGAACACATCTCTTGTTTTTATCAAAATGGCCGAAATATTAAAGATGGCCACAATATATAGAAAATATTTAAATAAAAAAGAATAGGGAAATATAACACGGAGTCAATTTTCTTTAACAAATATGATTATGAATAAAATAGTTATTTTATAAATATTGTTTATATTTATATATTGGAATATATTTCAGCCATAAAACCTTTCTCCTGCATCCAATTGTTACTGAGTTGATCCCCTTTGCTACAGTGACGCCATTTGTAGCAAACAGCATAGTCTGTTAACATTCATCAAGTTATGTTTTATTTACCTAATTAAGGATTGTTATAGTACTAAATTGATGGATAAAGGTAAGTAAACATATTATGTGACAATGTGTAGTACAATTTTTTTAATTAAACGAATTTACTCTAATTTGAATACCTTGTTTTCATATTTAATGTAGATCGTCTGTACAGTACAAAGATGGTCAGTTAATGTTGTATAATAAATCTTGTTTTTGCAGTAATGCCTTGGAAATCCATACTTCATCTTGATTATCAATCAGCGTTTTCTATGTAATTAGGTACATAGCATTAAACTAAAATCAAATTCATTTTCAGGAAGCTACTAACATACTTAAACTCTCGCCAAAAACTAACACCATGTCGAAACATTTTAAACTTATTGAAAATGAACTATGCAAAAGTATGGAAGTTTCGCAACCAGTGCCAAAAAAATGTAATTGATTGGGACAAATGTGTATTATGCCAGGAATTAACAGAAGTTCGATTGCAGTGCCCTCCAACTTCAAGGAAAACAAATGCTCATAAAGAACAATACTACAGGTCATTGGAAGATGATATCAGAAATTACTCTAAATTAAATGATGTTCGATTACATAATAGATTTGTTCAGTTAGAGCAGGATGGATTCACACTTTCAGATGCTTTCAGTACAAATCATGCAAAGTGGCACAGGCTTTGTAGACGGAACACTGGAAAGACAAATGCTCAAAGGGCTGCTAAACGTAAAGCTGACAGCAATACATCACAGCAAGTAACACCTGCGAAATTGACCCGTTTAAGCACCGGAGCGGCTGCGAAAAGCGAAATAGGTAAATGCTTCTTCTGTGGAGCAATGGAAATCTCCGTCAAGTATCAACATTTGAAATGGTCAGAAGTGTTAGGAAATATGCACTTGAGTTACAAGATACTTTTCTTTTGGCCAAGTTAAGCGTGGGAGATATGATATCTCAAGAGACAGTGTGTCATTTGAAATGCTACAGAGATCTTTTTCATCGAAAACGCAAAGAGTCTGTCAGTAACCCTATGACACCAAAGAAGAAAAACAAAATAATGGCATCGCACTAACTGAATTGCTAAATTACATAGAAGATACTCATTCAGACTCAGATGTGATACCAGTTGTTAAACTATCAGATCTTTCAAAGCTATATAAAAATAGAGTAGAGCAATTAATGAAAACGAGAAACATTTATATTCACCCAACAAACTAAAAAATAAAATATTGGCAAACAATCCTGAGCTACAGGCTTATAACCAATTTCGCAAAACATAGATAATATATAATGATGGCATTGGTGATGCTTTTTAGCAAGCTACTGAACATGATTTTGATAATGAAGCTATAATTCTTGCAAAAGCAGCAAATATTATTCGCAAAGACATGCTTAATCAAGAAAAGTATGTTTTTAATGGTTTTCTAAAGAAAAGTTGCCAGGAGGATTCGACTCCTTGTTCTTTACATACATTAATTGCAATGCTACTTAAAAGGTACAAACATCAATAGTCAGTCTGAAAACATTGTTGAAACATAAGCACAATTAACAATTGCCCAAATGATCAAAATTAACTCAACAATGCGTCGTAGAAAAGGCTCTACTGGTAAACACAATGCAAAAGATCGTGAATGCCCCCTACCAATATATGTTGGTATGCTTGTTCATGCAAAAACGCGTAAACGGGGTCTAGTTGATAGACTTCATAATACTGGTTTGTCAGTCTCGTATGACAGAGTACTAGAACTGTCCACAAAGTTTTGAAATAGTGTTTGTGAACTGTATGAACGGCAGAATTTTGTATGTCCTTCCAATCTGAAGCTTGGAATATTCAAAACTTCAGCAGTCGACAATATAAATCACAATCCCAGTTCAACGACAGCCCAAGGATCTTTCCACGGAACATGGATATCTATTTTTTAACACCCACACATTGATTGTGCTGGATGGAACAGATATATACATACTATAGAAAGTTCTTCTTGAAAGACGTAACCCAGATGTAACTGAACAGTTCAGTAAAGGTAATTTTGTGATAAGTAAAACACAAAACCTGTTCTCAGGATTACCTATAGATCATGCTTACGAACAGAATAACAAACTTGTAAAAGACGATGATGGGGCAGTCAGTCTTACCGAAAACTCAATGCAACTCCTTCGTTGTATGGTTTGTGGACCAGAGGTTGCTAGAGTAGTAAATGAATTTGAAACAACATTTGCAACATCATGCACTCACAAAGTAAAGGGCCTCACCATGAACAGGTAAAGGGTGTACAGTCTACATTTAGACAGCAGGTATCGAACCTGGTTGCCACAATAAAGGATATGGGTAATCCTTTTGAAGAACAATCTGATGATCTTCTGACTCTTGACACAAGATACATTACAGATGATGCTGTTATAGCAACAGTAAGAGCAATTGAACGAGTTGGAACTAAGCAGTTTAACACCTTTGATGCTGACAGGATAGACACACAGCAGAAACGTGTCTCTAAGCAGAAAAAAAGAAATAGTGTCTTTAAAACAAAATAGTTCGTTATTTGCTAAGCTTTATGTAGCATGTCAAGTACGAGAATGTGATCTTGACGAGTTCTTTCCTCATGAAAACACTAACTTTCCACCATCATTGTTGCAGTTCGGAAGGTTACGTTTGGGTACAAAATCTGACTTGATCAGTTGTCTTGAAAACAACATTCTGTCTCAACTGCAGCAACCAGAGGTAGAAGCATTGATAATAGATGGTTCAGTCCTTGTCAATATGCTAAAGCCAGCATGGTGTTTAACTTTCAATGACTAAGCAGAAAACGTGTTTGTACCTTATTTGGAAAGGACGTCAGGCAATATAAACAGAGTTGACGTTGTATGGGATGTATATATTGTTGACAGCTTTAAGGAGTCTACACGATCAACCAAAGGGAAAGGCTTTAGACGAAGAGAACTACCTGACGTACGAATCCCAAAATACTGGAAGTCTTTTCTTAGGATAGACGAAAATAAAACAGAGTTATTTGAGTACCTTGCAGACAAGTGCACTGAAATTTCCCCTGAACGAATGCAAATTATATCAACCAAAGGTCAAGACATAGTTTAAACCAGCGATATGAACTCACCAACATTTTGGCACCATGTTCCCATGAGGAAGCTGACACAAGAGCAATACTACATGTATCTGATGCTGCCTCACATGGCCTCAGAAAGGTAATGATACGTACTGTTGACACAGATGTAGTGGTTTTAGCAGTAGCTTTTTTTCCACAAATGACCCTGGACGAACTTTGGGTAGCTTTTGGAACTGGCAAGAATTTGCAGTACATATCTGTTCATGCTATAGTGAGCTTTATAGGTGTAAACAAGGCAAGGGCGTTGCCAGCATTTCATGCATTCACTGTCTGCGACCAAACCTCTGCCTTTTTAAGGAAAGGCACGAAATCAGTATTGGAGACTTGGATGAGCTGTGATGAGGTTACTAAAGCATTTGAAACAATACATACAGCACCGTCTTCTGAAACCCTCCAAAATGCTTTGTAAGACCTTGAACGCTTCGTTGTTCTTCTGTACAATATAATTAGTGGTTCTGCCAGTGTGAATGAAACTCGTTACGTAAAAGATTATTTGCACAGAAAGGAAAATCTATTGAAAACATCCCTCATTCAAAAGCGTCCCTATTAGAACACAGTAAGCGCGTTGTTTATCAAGCAGGATTTTGTTGGGGCCAGGCATTAATTTTATTACCTGATCTTCCAAGTCCAGCTGAGTGGGGAAGGGAGAAAAATAAAGAACATGTCTGGAAAGCTTTCTGGTCAGCCCTACCCCAGTCATCGGCTTTCTGCCAAGAGTTGTTAAGATGTAACTGTAATTCAGTTAAAGGATGTCGTGGCACATTCAAGTGCAAAAGGGCCGAAATGCTATGCACAGCCCTTTGTCAGTGTGGCGGTTATTGTGACAGAGATTGAGAGACTTGGCTGATTAGAACAATAATTATTCTATTGCAAACCCAGAGACAGCACATACGTGTACTAAGATTTTGGGATTTAACATTCAATTACACTAACAGATATCCTGAAAATAGTGTTCGTTTAATACCTAATTACGTGACTATCTCTACGCTTGTCTTCCTGATATGATTTAAATATAAAATATGCTGCATCAATATAAATGTTTATCATTTTTTAAATTGATATTTTTTTATCTTGGAAGAATGTGTGTACCAAGATTACGAAATAGATAATTGTTTAGAGTTTTCAGTGGCGGATATTTTAAGTTTTTCAATCATCACATGCAGCATGTAATTGCTGCTTGCTGACATATCAACTGAACAACCCAAACATACCATTCGTTAAAGATATTTACACTGTTTATGTTTTTTGCAGCATTTTTTGACAAATTGTTTCTGTATAAAGCACATATAAAGATTTTGACGGCCATTTTGAAAATGGCCGATAATTGGGCCATCTTGAATGTGACAGTTGGTTCCTTTCGTTTTTACAATTAGATATGACCCAGTTACACGTGTACTAAGTTTTGTGCTTTTTCCACAAATGGCACGATTTCTTGGGTTTCGGCCACCATATGGCTTGACTATTAGGAGAATAGAATTATGTATAGAATAAGATAGAAAAAAATGGTTTTAAAAATGAAATTAAGTAAGGAATGACTTTTTACAAAAGTATCGCGCGGTCCTAACGCAGAGAACTGATGTTACGGTCTTGGCGAGTATGCTTTTGTTTAGATACCGGCCTTTTAATTTCCTTTGTCATGATTAGTATATTTTTATCAAATATATTGAAATATTTTGTCCAGGAAACATATCAATAAAGCTTATTATTAATGAAGCGTAATAAATTAACGAATTCAGCTCTTTTTTATAACACAGACAGGGTGTTAATTTTAGTACGAGACAGCGTATATAGCGGACCCTCTTGATATTTTTCGGCCGGGATTTTCAAGAATCTTTAAATAATTTTAATTAGTTGATAATTTAAGGTAAATAACCTTTCATATAACTATACATAATAACCTCTTTGAAAATAAACAACAAACGATTAATGTTATGACACCAGTTATATTTGAAGTATGCAAAGCCGAAAAATATCAAGAGGGTCCGCTATATACGCTGTCTCGTAATAAAATTAACACCCTGTCTGTGTTATAAACAAGAGCTGGATGGGAGCGTGCCATTAATTGGTATTACAATTAAGCACTCACACCCCTGATGAGGCTTAATCAAGGTGTCAAAGTTTCAAACAATGACCTCTCTATTTTTGTATTAATTCCAAGTGAAAGACAACTAAAAACAAGAATGATTATAACAAACATGTAATGGAGTAAAAACAATCTACCTTTGTCAAACTGAACAAGATCTGTTACTTTTTACCACTAGCAATAATGCCATCCGATTCAGATGCAATCGATGAAATAAGCATTATGAAACAAATGAAATATTTACCATTCACTCTTTCGTATCCGTGCTTGAAAATCATATGACCCCGAAAACAAGACATATTCTTGTAAGTTTTTGGGCACTCTGTACACTGGTAGACACCCACTGATTCGATTGCTTTTGTCACTTTTACTTTCTTACACGGTTTAACATTCTCAGAATAATCACTGCTACATGTGTAATTACCTAACAATTCGTCTAAATCTAAGTCGTCATCATCCCAGTGAAAAAAATCCGATTTTGAATAGTTGGACATGATGCACTGATGTCAAAATACGAAATGATCTGCGTAACACCGACCGTGATTTTCAAGAATCTCTAAATAAGTTTAATTAATTGATAATTTAAGGTACATGACATTTCATATTGTTATAAATATTTCTATCCTTGATAATAAACAACAAAACGAATGTGTTTCACACCCATTTTATTTGAAGAGTGCAAAGCCGAAAATATCAAGAGGGTCCGCTATATACGAGGTCTCATATAAAATTATCACCGTTTCAGTGTTATAAACAAGAGCTGAAATCGTTGATTTATTAAGCTTCATTAATAGTAAGATTTATTTATATGTTTCGTGAACAATATATTCGATAAAAAATGTAATAATCTTCGCAACGGAAATTTAATGGTCGGTATCTAAACAAAAGCATAATCGCCAATACCGTAGCATCAGTTCGGAGCGTTATGACCGCGAGCTACTTTCGTACAAAGTCATTCCTTATTTACTTTTATTTTTAAACCCATTTTTTTCTATCGTATACAGAATTTTATTCTCCTAAGCAAGATGTAGTTTTAAAAACTGAACTCATAATATAAATGCTACAAATCTGTATAAAGTACGACCATGTTTACCGTAAATATAGATTCAAAAACGGTATGATATTTGCAAAAGTTAAAGTTATAACTCGCTGGGCTGCCGCAATTAGAAGTAAAACTTCATATATGTTTATATATCTGAAAACTACGAAATGTAGGCTTTCTAATGATATATAATTGGTCAAAATCGGTCGAGAAATAAAAGTAAAATTAGAAAAAAGACGTTAGTGGGTACATCAAAATGTATAACCTCTTCCATGTACGCTAATCGATAGCTACTGGTTACGTAACTAAGTATCGACAAGGTTAAACGCGCGTGGGTAAAACATAAAATGCGTATTTCTCGTGTTTAACTCGCTATACATCCATTTCTAACAACAAAAATATACTAAAAGTTATTTTTTTTTTTTGAAAGAGGAATTAATAAGCAACAAGATAACGTATAAACCAATAAAATCGGACGATTAGTTTTTGCATGAATTTGAATTGACTACGGTAAGGGTAAAATAATCGTTTCAACTCATGTCAATATACGCTCCGTGCTAAGGAGTAATATAATAGAATATTTATTAATGTTATTGTTTAAAATTAGATGTTATTGCATGCAAAATATTCAAATGTTAATAAAATGTTAAGAAAGCCAATTAGTTGTTGAATATTGAAGTGAAAACAACAACATTATTCAAACTTTAAAGAATCAGTATTTCTTAAATTATATTCATTGCAACATTGCTGATGTTCGACAGGGCGACAAACTGTGAGATTTAATCAATATGTTTATGTTCTATACCATAAACAATCGTACGACACTGTACAGTGGTACAGAGAAAACTCTTCGGTGTAATATAAGAAATAGTAAACACCACGTTGGTCCCAATGGCATTATAGTGACCAGACAGGCAGTCACAAACTGTATATGGACCATAGCCATACAGCCCTCAGTGGGGTTTACTATTATCAGTATTGAGACACCTGAAAGGTTTCATGGAATGGAATGAGTGGGGAGCTCGATTGAATTTGAAACACTATTCTTTCTGTACATTTCATGATGGCAACCATACAGTACTTCTGGCAGATATTGTTTATATTTTATCCTAGGCATTTTAATTCCAGATGTTGTTATCCCGGCAAGGGAACTAGCTTTGTAAAGCCTTAAACAATCCAGTGCCATTAAAATTAGGGACAGTGTAACAATGTTCAGTTTGGTAATATTCATATATTAAGGCATATATTTGCCCTTGGAAATGAACTCAATTCAGAATGGCCTCTCAAAATAAGACATACTGTACTGGAAATGTTAAAACGCAGCAGTGGTGTTGTTAAAATTTATATTATTTATCTTTTAAGAAACTTTAAGATACATATCACAGACATGCCCATGGTTTTGGGTCGGTACTCTTTACCTGGGAAACAAAAACACTAAATATGGTCGTCATTGCAGGCAACAATTGTAAAAAGATAGTTTCCATCCCTGACTGCCATTACTGACATGAAGTAATTTAACTGTAAAATGTCCGGCAACACAGTCACACTTTTCTTAATATTGATATATTGATTTATTCATGCATATGTTATACATATATATGTCATACAAGTACAGATCATAAAATACAGTCAATTTACAACATTTAACGATTGGAAAACAAATATCACAGGTTTTGGATCACAATGCATTGATAGATCACATTTTGAATATAACAGTCAAAGTTAATTATTAAAATTCGATACAAGTAACTAGTCAGTGTTTTTGGCAGTGATCTGAAATAACAAGTAGTTACAAGATGTTGAAATCAAGACATGATATATATATACCACAGGATGTCCCATGAAAGTTTTGCAACTTATTTCCAATTGGGCCCTATAGATGGGTGGCAAATGTACAAAAATGGTGGCATTAATACGCATAAAAATATCATTCATTTAACTTGAGACTAAAGTCTTGAGATCAAATAGTAATTAGCATATATTATTAGAGAGCACTTGTTACACAATGTATACTACTATCTTGTCATCACATTTAAATGTACGTACAAATACTGTATTGATGACTTATTTGAACAACAGTAATATATATATATATATACATACATATATATTACTATTGCTCCACTGTATTTTTATGCGAAAAAAGTTTGAAATGCGCATGGGCTGAAATGTATTAAACGAAAGGTTGGAAGTTTTTAAAGTCTGCACAAAAGAAGAAGTATATGTTCTGTTTTGTGCCCCCCGGAGCAAGGTCAAATTTAAGCCCAGGGGAATAATTTGAACAAATTTGGTAGAGGACTATAAGATGTCCTTACATACCAAATTTAGTAGCCCTTGGCTCTATAATTATGAACAAGAAGATTTTTAAAGTTTGCACAAAATAGGCCTTATTTTAGCATATGTTCATTTTTGTGACCCCCGGGGCAGGGTCAAATTTGACCCCAGGGGCATAATTTGAAAAACTTGGTAGATAACTTTAAGATTTTAATACATGCTTAATTTGGTAGAAATAGGTCAAATGGTTATGGACAAGAAGTTTTTAAAGTTTGCACAAAATAGGCCCAATATAAGCATATGTTCAATTTTGTGACCCCTTGGGAACGGTCAAATTTGTTTCCAGGGGCTTAATTTGAACAAACTTGGTAGAGGACTTTTAGATGTCACTACATACCAAATTTGGTTGCCCTATGCCATACGGTTATGGACAAGAAATTTTTTAAGTTTGCACAAAATAGGCCTTATTTAAGCGTATGGTCATTTTTGTGACCCCCGGGGCAGGGTAAAATTTCATCCCAGGGGCATAAGTTGAACAAACTTGGTAGAGGACTATTAGATGTCACTACATACCGAATTTGGTAGCCCTAAGCCCTACGGGTATGGACAAATAGATTTTTAAAGTTTGCACAAAATAGGCTTTATATAAGCATATGTTCATTTTTGTGACCCCCGGGGCAGGGTCGAATTTGACCCCAGGGGCATAATTTGAACAAACAAAGTAGAGAACTATTAAATGCCACTTCATACAAAATGTGGTAGCACTAGGCCCAATGGTTATGGACAAGTAATTTTTAAAGATTGCACAAATAGGCTTTATATAAGCATATGTTCAATTGATTGACCCCCGGGCGGGGTCAAATTTGACACCAGGGGCATAATTTGAACAATTTTGAAAGAGGTTTACCCCAGGAACATTTGTTAGAAGTTTTATCAGAATCGGACTTGTAGTTAAGGAGAAGGATGTTTAAAGAACAAGTTAACGCACGCACGCACGCACGACGGACACAGGATCTTGACATAAGCCCCGCTAGCATCTGGCCAGTGGAGCTAATAACAAACCAATCACATAAAACATTAATTTAAACAATAAGACCATTAGTAAAAAATAAAATAAGCATTTTCTTTCAATATCATATTGTCTGTGAGAGAAGTTTTCACTTTCTTTTCAAATTCATATTTATTCTTAACGATTTTTACATAAGCAGGTAGACAGTTCCAGTCTTTGATCGCTTTATAATAACAAGAAACCGTCGGATACGGGAGATGCTTCCCAATGGGTTTTTTGTCACAATATTGCACTATATATTCAGATAAAAGGAAACGTCTTGAGGGCACAGTAGTTGGGGGGGGGACAATAATTTTTCATAGAAAATTTCAAAGGGTCATAACTCTGTGAAAAATCATCCGACCAGAACCCGCTGATAATATGCACATCTCCTCTTGGTAGTGAAGCTTCCCATAAAGTTTCATTGAATTCCGGTCATTAGTTGCTGAGAAATAGCCCGGACAAGAATTACACTATATGTACAGTTAATGGAAAAATTCAAAAAATTTAAAGGGCCATAACTCTGTGAAAAATCATTCGACCAGAACCCGCTGATAATATGCACATCTCCTCTTGGTAGTGAAGCTGCTCATAAAGTTTCATTGAATTCCGGTCATTAGTTGCTGAGAAATAGCCCGGACAAAAATTGTGCACGGACGGACACACGGACGGACAGACGAAGCGGCGACTATATGCCCCCCCAAAATAAATTTTTGGGGAGCATAAAAAGTATTGCTGGTAAAACCATTCAGGTGAGGACGTTGAGGTAAATAAAAGTTACCTTTACTATGTCTACTGTTATCACTATGTATATCAGACACTAAACTAAAATTAGTATACATGTAAGAAGGACATTTCTTGTTAACAATTTTATAAACATGGTTGAGTGTTAATTGCTTAACTCTGTTTTGAACATTTAACCAACCAATACTACTAAAATCTTTAACTTTCAAAGATGTTCTAGATCAAGTCATATCCATGAATAAATTTAACAACTTTATTCTGTACAACTTGTAATCTATATTTTAACTGTTTACTAATACCATTGTATCATGGAGAGCTACATTGTCAAAATGGCATTAAACCAATGAGTTACATAACAATTTTCTTAATATTTTCTTCATATTTAAACAGTGGTTTTGTCTATACAAGAATCTTATTCTTGTGTTCACCTTTTTAATGATATTATTAACAATAGATGTAGCAGAAAGATCAGTGTCCAATATTGAACCAAGGTGTTTAACAGATGATTGAGAAACAATAGTGTGATCATTACATTTTGCATTAAAGTTATGAAGTTAAGATAATTTCCTTTTGGAACCAAACACTAAACATTCAGTTTTTCCAAGGTGTAAAGACAGTTTGTTACCCACTAACCGTTTACTACAATTTTCAAGTTTTTTACCCAAAACACTACTGATGATACTAGGATCTTTGTGAGAATAAAGGATGGCACTGTCATTAGCATAAAGAATAAGTTTACATTAATAAAGTAATAAAACAATTACTAATATCCTATATCAGTGTTAAGACATTATGGAATGGATATGGGTGTGACAAGTAACAAGAACCCTACACATTTACATCACAGAACATCTACAATTACTGGATATAATATATATGTTGAAAGTTCATATAAAGAGGGCAATACAAAAGAATGAACAAAAGTAGTAATAAAGACAAAACGACCAGTTTACAATGTTAAGATCTATGCAGTTGTTGGCAATAAGAGAACAATTACCATTCTTAACTTTGAATTTTGCAAGTGTAAATACATGTATGCAAATCAGAACATAAGGATTTGTTTCCTAGTCACTTTGAGCTATATAAGTGCCAAATGTTTACACTCAGTGAATTTGTAAAACCAACTTAAATGTGCTAACAAAAATGACATATTAAAAACTCTTTCAAGATCACATATCACCAGTAAGTATTTAATGAACCTGGTGGTGGAAAGGTAATGGATCAGCCCTGTTTTAGCTTTAAGTGTAAATTGGTTATTCCAATACTGTGGAGACACCCATAACACCCATAAACCAAAGAATACAGTTTTTATGCCACCGATAGGGTGGCATATAGCTTTTAGACTGTCTGTTAGTCTGTCTGTCTGTCCGTCTCTTTGTCCGAAAACTTTAACATTTCCCATAACTTTTGCAATATTGAAGATAGCAATTTGATATTTGGCATGCATGTGTATCTCACGGAGCTGCACATTTTGAGTACTGAAAGGTCAAGGTCATCCTTAAAGGTCAAAGGTCAAATATACGGCTTCAAAGCGGCGCAATATGGGGCATTATGTTCCTCACAAACGCATCTCTTGTTTTAACATGAAAAACCACAGACATTGTTGGAATTTGCCTCACATTAGGCATTGTGTATACATTTTTAAACTCAATTTTCCACACAATGAAACAACTTTTTAAAAAGGCACCAACAAATGCTCCTCCATCCCCTTTGCACGCTAAACAAAGAATCAGTATTTTATAAGAATATGTCAAAATGGGCAAAAGTTAGGGACACTACTGTCTAAATGCCTTTTAACAACTCTGATGACATGCGGCTGTAGTATATTGTCTCTGTAAATTTACAGCGAAACACATAATGTCATCATCATAAATGTATAGCTTAGAATTCATTTTATACTACATGTATATAAATATGTTACGAGGTCTTATTTATACAAATTAACATAGATATTTATGAAAAACACCATCTCCCTGTAAAGAGAAAAGGCTGAATTTGTTCACCAGTAACATTATGTTAACATGAAACATTCAGTTCCCCATTCATCGAGTATTTTAATAGTTCAACTTTGCTTAAGTAATAATGCATCAATGTTGATTCTAAAGAAAAAGTGTAATCAGTTATGCCTAAACTGTTCTGCTGTCCAGAAGCAAGGACGTCATACACAAGCTTTACAATATTTATAGTTTAAGTTACTTAACAATCTAAAATGAATGTCCATTCTAAGTTTGCTGTCGTATTCTTCCCTCACATCATACATGTTTCTTGCATAATTGAATGTTCATGTCCATGGATCACAATGTATATAGAAACAAACATTATTTTGAATTATCTTTCACAGTTATTCATTTAATATTTGGTTAATTTTGGGATACACTAACGAAAATATTAACATTTGTCTCAAAATGAATCATCCTCTGAAACCCCCGATGGGATTCAAACCCATACCTCTTTACCCTGGAGAGGAAAGTATTCTATCTTAAAATACAAGGGAATGTAAGAGGAAAACTAGCAATTTCAAAGGGACGTTTTCACAGATTAGACATGTATTGAAGTTTGTTATAAAATACTTTAAATTGATAAGTAAACATTGGAACAAAATACCTCAATAAAACATCAATAATATAATTTAAAAAAAAGGAAGTCTTCCTTAACTGGGCTCAGTGGATCACTGACCCTTGGAGTAAAAGTCATGTTCTTAAACCAATGGGCCATCAGTGCTCCAATATAGTCAGTGGTTTATTTACACTTTATATTAGCAATCATTGTAATATCACAAAATCTAACTATAACATAAGAACTCTCCAAATATATTTTCATTATATGCTATATTGATAAATGCAAACATTGGATCTAAAAAGCTGCAATACAAAAACACAAGAATAAAATTAAATAAAAATATAAAAGTAACCTTCAAATGGGCTTGAACCATTGACCCCTGGTGTAAAAGTCTACCGTTTAGACCACTCGGCCATCCATGCTCATACAATGAGTGATGTGTTTCATACTTTTTATGTAAGCAATCCTCGTAGTGTCACAACATATAACGATTTAATTTTTAAATTTACTCGATGTCAATACTACTCCTATGTAAAAATGGCATCTTTAAATTTTAACAAGTTTGTAAGTATGTTGTGGGAATTCACAGATCTACATTAAATTATTACTTAAAAATTGTAATCTTGAAACAGACGAGCTAAAAAAACACACATTTTAATGTTTCCTCTTTTCGAGGCGTTTGAACCGAGGGGGCCGCCATCTTGTTTTCTAAAGTAGTTCCAAATCCAATATGACGGCCGCCTTTGTACATCAGAGAGACGGTGTGGTTTAGCCCACTGTCCGAAGCGTTCAGATTGCTTTACAAACGACGCTTAAGCAAATTGGATAATACCGGAAAGATACGTGCGTTGTCGGCTTAAACACGGATCGGCACCGGGCCGTTAATGGGAAAACATATGATTTGTAGGTGATCTGAAATTTAATACTTCAATATCTCAAAAACAAAGGAATTTACTTGTCAGGGTATTTAACCGACTTGATCGGACCCAGATAATATTTGAATTATTGTTTATTTTGTTTGGCCATTTATATCAATGGAACACAGATATCCAATGCCTTTTGAAATTGTATACACGAGGATAACCACTTTGGATAACATATCAATATACGGACAAGTAACCAAAGGTAATCATTTGGAAAATCCTGTGTTATCCATATTTATTGAATTGGCCACAGTAGTGGCTACTTAGACCATAATGTAAATGTTTACACTATCAACAGACATGTAACTACGACGAGGCAACTGCCTCGGCTTAAATTTTCTGACCAAAACATATAATAAGATATATTTCATAAACCTTATGTAAAAAAACTTCGAGACACGAAGACAAACTTTCGAATGCAACATAACGCTGCTTTTTACTCGCATTTGTAATTTTCTTCAATTTAACTATGCTTTGCGAAGTCCTCATTCTAAACTAAAACGTGGCAATACTTAATATCAACACAAATATCAGAAGCGTCGTATAATTACTGTTCCGATATCTGTGTGGACACGTCCACGAAGCTGTATCTGCAATATCCGGATCTCCAATAGCATTTGAGCAACGGCCATAAAACATTCAATTGTTCTAATTAATCCGGGGATAAATCACAAGCAAGACCCATGACCCTAAATGTCATGGTCACACATCGAGGTCAAAGATCAAACATTTGATGATTTATTCATAATTTACACATAACGTCACTATGCATCAAATTTTTTTGTAATAACTTTCTGCTCGTATTTAAGTTAATCTCGCAGTGTCACAGGTAAGATTCAGTCCTCGAAGGTCACACACTGATGTTAAATGACACACATTTTTATTTAATATGCTTTATTTAGTTAGAATTTTACTTATCATCAAGGGATTTTGAAATTCCCTGATGCACCTTTGAATCGTTATCAGGTAGGGAAGCACATGCAAACCCATATCTCTATGGTCGATGCCAACGTGTCAAGGTCATGCACATTCCGTTGTTCGGTGACATTTTAATGAAAGAGATATAACCATTGCATACTTTAACATATCTTTTAATAAGCTACATTGTAAGATTAAATGAAAACTTGATGGCGAATTTATACTTGGATAGCTGAATTAGACAGCATGTCCTTACAGATGCGCCACCTTTTTATAACACCACCTTTTAAAAACATACCAATCAGCTTCATTTCGGATTTTTTCAATGCGGATCTTTATTTTTGAACTGCATTTGTAGGTTTAATAAAACATGTATTCGATGTATCAATCAATTATTCTGTGTGGCAGAGTTTGGCATTGTAAGTATTTTGTGGGGAAGGGTAGGAAAGGGTCGTACGAAATTGATTGTTTATTCTAAAATACGGCAAACTTAAACACATAGATCAATGAGTTTGCATTGCGTTTGCTGTGGAAATTTAGAGCGTATTTTGTGCTTAACATTGCGATTCTGGATGGTATCGTCAGACTTTCTCCCCAAAAGACGCGATAGTAACACAGACAAACTAGAAGAAACACACATAACCAAGAAGGATTACCGTTGTATGGTCGACTACTATCCTTCAAAAACAATTGCAATAGCAAAGAAGTGAGTTAGAACGCCTTACTCATGATATATTTGTTACAAAAACCTAATTGATTTATGCAAATGCGATAGTAGTTAATAAAACACGTCTTTGTAGTACAAAGGGGAAATACTATCGCGAATGCGTCCCTCCGGCGTTCTTACCACGAATAATTCTAAGTGCTTCCAGCCACTAAACACTAACAGTGATAATTTTAAAGTCTCGTTCTTCCCTCGAACCATTCTTGACTTGAATTTATCTAGTGAACGCAATGGCAAGCGGTTCGACGCATAATACCAAGAAACTAGGTTTTTCATGAGAACATAAGTTCTCATTCTGAGAACCTAGGTTCTCGCTTGAAGATGCTTCGATATCCTAGGTTTTCAGCAGAACCCAAGTTATCGTGAAATGTGCATTAAATGGCGATAGCCTAGGTTCTTATTTAAAAAACAATGTTCTGGACAGAACCTAGGTTCTCATGAAAAAAAATGTTTCTTGGGATTATGCGTTGAACCGGTTGTCATAATCCGTGGTTTTCTTTAGGGAACCATAGTTCTCATGAAAACCTAGGTTCTTAGAATTACACTGTAAAAACC